>NW_027187347.1:12598156-12634740 GCF_028583685.1 Petaurus breviceps papuanus
GAGAGAGAGAGAGAGAGAGAGAGAGAGAGAGAGAGAGAGAGAGAGAGAGAGAGGAGAGAGATCAGTTATTTTGCAGTCATGGTTAACTGTCTGTGACCCCATTTAAGGTTTTCTTGGCAAAGATACTGGAGTGGTTTTCCCATTCTTTTTCATTTTACAGATGAGGAAACTGAGGTAAACAAGGTTAAATGACTTGCCCAGGTTCACACAGCTAGTGTCTGAGGCCAGATTTTAACTCAGGAAGATGGGTCTTTCTGACTCCACAACTTCTGCTATGTCCCCTACATCACGTAGCTGCCTCCAAAATATGTCAAAGATGGGACTTTAACCCAGGTCTTCCCAACTTAATTCCAGCTCTCTAGAATCACTACTTCATAGCAGCCTTTCTTCAAATATGACATTTGCTGAAAAAGGAAAAGAGAGATATTTAGTATTATTAACCTTGAAATGTTATAACTACATTTTCTTTTTTTTATGTATATGTGGGGCGAAAAGACTCATATAAGCTACACACACACACACACACACACACACACACACACATGAAACAAAGATTACAAACAAAAAGCAAACCTCTATTTTGCTCATTTATATGAGTCATGCCATGAAGAAGTAGTTGGCCTACAAAAATGGGAAAACCTTATGAGATAGGCAGATTTCTCAATATGAGTTACTTACAGTGGAGAAAGCATAGAATTATTTTGGGTTCACAAAGTCTGCCACTGGTCTTTGAAGCAGTTTCTTGTGTTTCAAGGGAGCAGACAGAGACTTCTGAATCTGCCAGCTTGTTATTGACCTCAGGGTCTGAAATAGAACCAGGGTATTGGAAAACAAAACCAGAAAAGGTGAACAGGACTGCCCATTTACAGCAAAATGGAGATAAATTCGGTAATAGAATCACTGATATGAAGAATGAAAATAAAATTCCTCTCCCCTACCTCCATTTATACATGCACAAAACCAAATTGAGATTTTAAAATATTACTTATTATAATCATGGTTTCTTCTATGAGGGCTTCTGGGAGACCAATCATGTCCTCATATCTTCTTAGATAGCATGGAAGTGCCAACCACCTATTCTTGTTGCTTGTAGGGACAGAAGAGAAAAAGTTTTCTTGAGGAGATAACTAAGGATATCTCTAAGATTCTGGAGAGTTTTTTTCCCCCTTTCAATGACAAAGTGAAATCTTTCCAAACATGGACCTGGACATTGACAATCCTAATCATTCCTTTTTCTATGTAGATCATTTCCAAATCTCTCTTTTTAGCCCCAATTTCTCCCTAATCTCCACCTGGGTCCCACAGCAACCTTAAACTCAGCAAGTCCAAAAGTGAGATTATTCTCTTTCCCCTAAACTCCCACATAAATTGAAAATTTCTTTCAGATCACATTCACCTAATTTCCAGGGTTTGAAACCTTGCTTTATTGCTCTTTTAGTTTATTTCTCATGTGTATATATATGTATATATATATATATATATATATATATATATACATATGAGAAATAAGATTCAAAAGATGATACTACCATCTTTTTTTTTTGGAGGGGCAATTGGGGTTAAGTGACTTGCCCAAGGTCACATGGCTGGTAAGTGTTAAGTGTTTGAGGCTGGATTTAAACTCAGGTCCTCCTGACTCTAGGGCCAATGCTCTATTCACTGTGCCACTTAGCTGTCCCATTACCAAATCTTTAATACCCATCCTCTACCTTTTATTTCTTTTGCCATCAGTCAGGACCATATAACTACCTTGTTAGGGAACATAGAATTTAGTTTGGATTATTTTTTACTGCCTGGACCTATTGGGGAACATGGATCCATTTGATTTATCTTCCCACCTACAGCCAAGGAGAACTGCCTAAACCTAAAGAACAATAAAGAAAGAAAACAAAAATATGAAAAATTAGTCACCACTTTTTCTTAGAATATTTGACTTTTTTTCAGGGGTGGGGAACCTGTGGACTCAAGGCCATGTGGCCTTCTAGGTCCTTGGGTGTGGCCTTTTGACTGAGTCCAAGTTTTACAGAACAAATCCTTTTATTAAGGGGATTTGTCCTCTGAAGTTTGGATTCAGTCAAAAGGCTGCAGTTGAGGACCTAGAGGGCCACATGTGGCCTGGAGGCTGCGTTTCTCCACCCCTAGTTTGCATGTTGATTGATGTTAGTAGGCTGTCCCTTTGGATTGTATGCCCTTAGTAGGAGGTAAGAGCTGAGTTCTCTTTGGAATATGTGTACTCAGTACACACAGCATCACTTGCCTCCCCTATATGCCCAGCAGAGCATGGGAGGCAATGTGTGCCAAGGCATTAATGGGGGCTTCCATTGCTGCTTCATTAGGAGGGAGTGTCTTTTAAGGAAAATTGCTTCAGACTGCTGGAAGGCCATCTTGTCCAAATCCTTCATTTTACAGACAAGGAAACTGAGGCCAAGGGAGGTTAAGTTTCTTGCCCTTGAGTCACACACATACTGTCAGAAGTAGGATTTGAATACATCTCCTTTGGTATCAAAGTTGTTGTGCTTTCCCCTACAGGGAAAATCATAGGATTTAGAGGACTCAAAAGGCAGTAATTTTACTAGAGTCTGTGTGATTTTTAGTAACAAATAATGCATAATAAAGTTCATATACTAACTCATATCTCCTGACTCCAATGTGCTATTTCCATTTTATTATTTTAATGCATTCAGTTTGAATATGTTTTTTAAAAGGATTTTATGTTTTTTTTAAATTTATGTTTGTTTATTTATGGTTTCTTTTTTTTTTTTATGAGGAGGGCAGGGGAGATGGAGGAAGACATTGCCTCTTTAAGAAGCAATCTATAGGGACAGCTGGGTGGCACAGTGAATAGAACACTGATCCTGGAGTCAGGAGGACCTGAGTTCAAGTGTGACCTCAGACACTTAACACTTATTAGCTGTGTGACCTTGGGCAAGTCACTTAACCCCAATAGCCCTGCCTTTCCCCCTCCAAAATAAAAGCAGTCTATAGTTTTTTTTTTCAAAATGCTTTATTAACTTCTGATTTACATCATTCATTTCTTCCAGATTTTGAGTTACAAATTTTCTCCCTGTTTTTCCCCTACCCACAGCTCCAAAATAGCAGTCCCACAGGATATCCCCTCCTCCAATCTTCTCTCTCCCATATCTTCTCCCATACCCCCTTGGACTTTACCAGTAGGGCATGGTGGATCTCTATTCCCCAGTGCCTGTATATCTTATTTCCCAATTACATGTAAAATAGTATTAATAATAGTGTATATATGTATATATATATATATATATATATATATATATTTTAAATATTTGATTTTAAAACTTTGAATTCCAGATTCATTCCCTTCCTCCCTTGTCACCCACTCTTACTGGGAAGATAACTAGTTCAGTATAGGTTGCACATGTGTAGCTAATGCAAAACATTAACATAGTACATATATTATAAAACACTGACTATATTTCCCTCCCTCCTATCCCACCTCCCACTTGTTCTATTCTAGACTTTGATCCTGTCCCTTTTCAAAAGTGGGTGCTTCCAACCACCCCCCCAGCCTACCCTCCCTTCCAACATCCCTCCTGTCATCCCCTGCTCCCTGTAGGGTGAGATAACCTATTTAGTGTGTCTTTCATTCCCTCCCCGAACCAAATTCAATGGGAATAAGGTTGACCCATTCCCTTTTGCCTTCCTATTCTTCCCCTCCATTGTAGCCATTTTCTGTTGCCTCTTCCATAAGAGATAGTTTACCCCATTCTGTCTCTCCCCATCTTGTCTCATTATATTCCTCTCTCACCTCTTACTTTCACCTTTTAAGTATCATCCCTTCCTATTAAATTGGTCCTGTGCCCTCTATCTATGTATACCTGTAAATATGTATGCACATATTCACATATACCCTCCAATATAGACATATATATATATATATATATATATATATATTTCTACTCCTTTCAACTATTTTCATATTGAGAAAAGTTTCATCAGTTACAATTATTGTTTTTTCATGTAGAAATGTTAATAGTTCAACTTTGATAAGTTCCTTATGATTTCTTTTCCTTGTTTACCTTCTCATGCTTCTCTTGCTTCTTGTATCTGAATGCCAAATTTTCCATTCAACTCTGTTTATTTCATCAAGAATTCTTGAAAGTCCTCTATTCCACTGAATGACCATATTTTCCCCTGAAACATGATACTCAGTTTTGCTGGGTAGGTGATTTTTGATTTTGATCCCAGCTCTGGAATATCATATTCCAAGCCTTTCAATCCCTCAGTGTAGAAACTGCAAGATCCTGAGTTATCCTGATTGTATTTCCACAATATTCAAATTGTTTCTTCCTGGCTGCTTGTAATATTCTCTCCTTGATCTGGGAATTCTTGAACCTGGCTATAATATTCCTAGGAGTTTTCTTTTTGGCATCTTTCTCAGGAGGTGATAGGTAGAATCTTTCAACCTCTATTTTTCCCTCCAGTTCTAAAACATCAGGGCAGTTTTCCTTGAGAATTTCTTGGAGGATGATTTCTAGGTTGTTTCTTTGATCATTGCTTTCAGGTAGTCCAATAATTTTTAAATTATCTCTCCTGGATCTATTTTCCAGGTCAGTGGTTTTTCCCATGATATATTTCACATTGCCTTCTGTTCTTTCATTTGTTTGGATCTGTTTAACAGCATCTTGGTTTCTCATAAAGTCATTAGCTTCCATTTGCTCCAATCTAATTCTGAAGGAATGATTCTCCTTAGTGAGCTTTTGAGATTCTTTTTCCATTTGGCAAATTCAGCTTTTTAAGGCATTCTTCTCCTCATTGCCTTTTTGAGCCTCTTTTGTCATTTGAGTTAGTCTATGTTTTAAGGTGTTATTTTTCTCACTCAGGCTGTTGACTCTCATTTCATAATTTTCTTGCATTGTTCTCATTTCTCTTCCCAATTTTTCCTCCACTTCTCTTATCTGCTTCTTAAGGTCCTCTATAGCCTATAACCAACTTGTATTTTCCTTTGAAGCTTTTGTTGCAGGTGTTCTGACTTCACTGTCTTCTTCCTGTTCCATGCTTTGATCCTTTTTGTCCCCAAAATAGGAGTCTAATGTTGGATTCTTCTGTTTTCTTTGCTTCCTTCGCCTGGTCATGTTGCCACTCAATTACCCTGACTTTTGGGCTTTTTGTCACAGTTGGACTCTGCTACCAGACAGGGGAGATTTCATCCCAAATGCTGGGGTTTGCTCAGCTGCTGGAGGTATTAATTGGGTGCCCTCTCTGAAGCCTCCACATGCTCTGGAAAGCTGGACACACACCCCAGGACCTCTACCCTATACCACAATCCAGATTCAAGCAGGTTAAGCAAGAGCATTTACCCCTCAGACTGGTCATTTGGTCCCCCTACACTCTGCAGGCCAGGAGTTGAAGCTGTCATGTGGCAGCTGTACCTCAGCCCTCAGGGGCTTCTCGCCCAGGTAGCAAAAGCCAATATGCTCTCAACTACTGGGTCTCAAAGTCCACACTGCACTGACCTCTCACTTTGTCCTTAGCATCTATGTGTTGATAATTCTGGATCGCCACAGCTGCTGGTGATCTGGAGTCCCTCCAGTTGGCGATTGGTCAGGCCCACCCTGGTGCCAAAACCTTGGTGTGCAGCTGGGCTCGGCTCCCAGAGTGCTGTGCTGGCTGATTCCTGCGGGCCTGCTGGGCTGTCTTCAGTGGGAGGTTAGCTTCTCTGTGTCATTTTGTGGGTTCTGTAGATCCAAAGTTTGTTCAGAGTCCCCTTTTACATGGATTGGAGGTGGTGAGAGCTGGAGCCTTGGGGAGGTCCTATTTCTACTCTACCATCTTGACTCCGCCTGCCCCCCCTCCCCAGTCTATAGTTTTGAGTCTGTGACAGAAGTCTTGTTAGAAGTTTGCAGGCAAGAAAGGTTAATGATCATGATTCCTTAATTTCCATGTTGATACCATCCCTAGATTAAAAAAGTAGGGAGCTAGAGAAGAGAAAGAAGAATCAAGAGAAATGATATATTATTGTCCTAATTGAAAAGGCATTATCCTAGGGTTTTGCTAAGACCCATAAAGTGCATGGAAATTTCCTACTTTTTGAATTTACCACAAATAAAAAAGAGAGCAAGAAAATTAGACACTGTGATTCTGAACAAAGGTGGGAGAAAGCCGATTTTGGCACCCAGCTGCTTTGATATCCTGCAACACCCACCAGAGCTTAGCATAGGCCTGGAAGGCTTTAAGGCCAGTTATTGTACTTCACAAACAACTCTGTCTTGAAATAGAACCAGCATTTGATTAAGTAGAAATTGATAATGTTTGAGAATATGTGAAAAGTTTCCTAATTGAACTTCTTTATTTATATTTTTCAAATCTTGTAAATGCATCAGCACATTTCAGGCATAGTAATTGCTTTTTTAGCTTTATTATTTTATTAGGATAGAGACTGGATCTGTGTTTTCATTGACATTTATTATATGATGAAACTCCCTCCACCAAAGCAAGTCCAACACCCTTTCTGAAATTTATAGTCTTAGAGTGATTCCTAGAGCATGGAGAGGTCGAATGCCTTCTCTGGGTCACAGAACCATTATGGGTAAGAGAGAGGAGGTAATTGGACCCAGGTCTTCTGGGCCTTGAGGTCAGCTCTTTATCTAGTAGGCCATCTTCTCTTTCCAATTAACAAATATTTGATTTTTAAAATATATAATATTTTATTTTTCTTTACTTACATGTTAAGATAATAAGAGTTGATTTTTTTGAGGAAAGGCATAAGTGACTGGATCATATATTCTATATAGTTTATTCTCAGTTATCCAGGCATTTTGGAAGACTAGCTGTTTATACCATGATAGAATGATGGCTCTGTTTAGCTAGTTAACTGAATAATGCTTGTGTGTATAAATACACACAGACATACATACATATGTATGTTTTTATGCTTGTGTGTATATGTATATATGTATGTATGTGTATATGCACACACATATACAACCTTAATGGGTTTAAACTCAAATAGACAAAATGACCACAAAGGTCACATCTATAGTCACTTTTAAGCAATATCAACTTCTCCTCTCAAAAGCCTCTCTCTAGGAGAGAGCAAACGGATAGAAGGATTGTCACAGCTCTATGTTGGAGGTTCCTCTAATTGTTTAGAGGCTGTTCCTTAGATGGAACTGAGATCAGCTGCCTGCTGCTTCTGCTTCTTCTATGAAGAGAATGGAATAATTCCATTCCCTAAACTGAACATCTGCTTTATGTAGACCAGGTATCCTGGGGTGGGCTGTAAGGGTACAAAAATATGATCCCTGCTTTCCACAAAGCTTTGATCTAGTAGAAGAGATGAGATATAGCTAAATAACTGTAATAAAAAGCAGAGCATGGTGTCATGTTTGTTGAATCTAATTGAATAATATGTGAGTAATATCTCCCTCATTCTCCTTTCAATGCATAAATTCTTGCTTTTATTTAAGAGAAAGGCTGAGGGACCAACATCTTTTTTTTTTCTGTGTTCCTTTTTTCTTTTTTTCCTCCCTGTAATAAGAATGTAAATTTTAAAGATCTTCCCTGCCCCTAGGCTAATGTGCACCAGAAGCCTGGGGTGGGGGAGGCTTGTTTTTCAGTAGATACTTCTTGATTGGCCAGTGGGTCCAGAAGGTTGTTACATTCTCTGAGCCAGGAGAAGGCTATATAAGCCCTGATGTGTAGCTTTGTTTTGGGACTCACTTTGAGAAGTGTTCTGCGATTTGATCTGAATTCTGGGAAGCCGTTGTTGAGAGTCCCCCCGGCTTTGAAAAACCCAGAATGTGGAAACCCAGATGTTGACTGGGTATGGATGTAATGGTTGGACAGTTTGGAAATCTGTCTACTTGATGTTTCTGTCTTGATAATTATGCCTGTATATTTTGAAGTTTGGGGTGCTGACCTTTTTCCCCTGAACAAGGTAAACAATATATGTCTGACTGATTAAAGTAAGCTTGTTAACCCATTTTGAGTTGCTTTCCTTTAACAAAGCAGATCCAAGAACCTGTGGTAGCTGCAAACCCTGAGGACGCTTGGGGTGCTTGCTGCTACACTCCCCTATTAGAATGTAAGCTCCTTGACTACAGATAGTACTTTTGCCTTTTTTTTTTTTTTGTATCCCCAATGATTAGCACAGTGCCTGGCACAGACTAAGTGATTAATACTTATTGACTTAATATCCTTCCATACCTTATAAAACTCTCCTTGTTAAAACAAACAAACAAAAACTTAAGTCAGAAAATTTTAGCTGTTGAAGGGACCTTAGAGTTCAACCCTTCATTTAACAGATGACTCACTGAAAGTTACATAGGAGTTCTTGGCAGAGATGAGAAATGTTCTTTCCATTTCCCCATCCTGCCTTCCTCCTGAAGGGAGGAACTCAATGAGGTCAGTCTTCATGATATCAGGAATCCTCCTCCCAAACTCTAGACTTTTCCCTCCCTTCCACTCTTTTCCTAACGAGATATGACTGGTGGCAGTGAGGGTTCCTTAGGTAGACCCAGAGAGGCCTAATCATGGTTAATGGGTGGAGGGGTGAGAGGGGTGAAGAGGGGATGAAGGAAGGCCTTTTCTGATCTAATAACTGAAGGTCTCATTTATATTAGATAAGAGTGGTATGAACTCAAATGCTCGTGTGGTAGTACAAGGAGGACCCCATCTGAGAGCCCCAATCTCACTTTTCCTTTTTCCTAACTCAGGGTTCTACCCCCTCCTGGGGAAAATGGTCTTAGTGATCCTTTAGGTTGGGTTAGACAACATGGAATGAAGCTCCTTCCTCCCTAAGGTTGAAACTATTGAGACACACAGGGACTGGGAGTGCTATAATCTTCTCAGGTCAATGGGAGCAGGGATGGACAAACCCCTGAAGACTCAGCAGTCTTTCTTTGACTCAATCAATGCTCTGGTTGTCCTTTTCCTCTTCACTAGGAGGTTAGAGTAGCCATAGGAGAGAACCTGACCCAGGAAGGTTCTGGCAAGAGGCGGGCAGCAGTCTTCCTTGGACATCTTTTGTGATCTGATTTGTGATTGTCAGGGACTCTTATTGGTGTTTTCATCTCCTTCTGCCCCACATCCTTTTTTAGATCTAAGACCCACGACTTCATTGGTTTTGGAACTCCCAGCAAGGAAACCGTCCCTATCAAGCTATGGATTGGTCTCCATAAATGTATAATTGCCTTGCATCTTACAAGTCTTATATCAGGGGTTCTCAACCTTTTCTGTGTCAGGAATTTCTTTAGCTGTGGGGTGAAGCCTGTGAACCCCTTCTCTGAATTGTGTTCTTGAAACAAAAAATGAAATGCACCACATTACAAAAGAAATCAATTACATTGAAATACAGTTATCAAAATCCAAAAACAAAAAATAAAGTTCATAGACCTTAGTTTAAGAATCTCCATTTTAGGGGTTGAAATTGAGGAAACCAAGTGGCTGAATGACTTGCCCAGAGATACAGAGTCAGGTGGGACTTGAACCCAGGTCCACCTACATTTAAATAGAATAAAATTATGCCCAAATTGACTAAATTAGCCAATTGTTTTATTGCCATATAAACACAACCAAGTTAGGGACTGATTTCCCCCCTCCATTAGAATAACGTTGGCACTAGAAGCTAATTATAGTTTTTATCCTTGCATCCCCAAAGGCAGAAGATAAGGTGCCTATTGGCAGAAATGTTCCCTGCTTATTTAAATCATTTAGGGGGCACAGTGCCTGGCACATAGTAGGCACTTGATAAATGTTTAATGAATTGGATGAAAATAGTGAATTCCTCTCTTATCCTTTCCGTCCTCTGCATCTGGAGCTAGCCTGGCACACTGGTATGAATACTGAATTAGGCAGCAAAAGACCTGGTTTCTTGTCCCAGCTCTGATCCTTGCTAGTTATGTGACCTTGGTCAAATCACTTACCCTCTGAGCCCCAGCTCACTCATATATAAAATGGGGTTAACATACCATACATCATCACCCCTATGGAACACAGGGGACCCCAGAAACCATCTAGTCCTATCCTCATCTGTCAGATGAGGAAACAGAAACCCAGAGCTGTTAAGTAACTTACCTACGGTCACATAGGTAGGGTGGGAAAGGAGACTGCAGCAGGATTGTGAAAGAGCTTAAATGCTAAGCATTTGAATTTTATCATAGAAAAAATGGTGAGCCACCAAAAATTCCTGAACAAGTGAACAAGATAGGGTCTAATCTGAAGTAAGATATCTTAATAATAGACACGTTTCTTTCCTCGTAGGTTTATTGTGAAAATCTGGTAAGATAATGTACATAAGGCATTTTGTAAAACATGACTGCAAATGTGAGGAGCTGTTATAATTAAGAAGAAAGCCAAAGCTGATGCTTGCTATGTGTAATAGTTTATAACGAACTGTACTAATTCTTCCAAATCCCCACAGGCTTATTCAGGGCAATGGAAATAACCGAGAGGTGAGCATTCAGTTGAAACCATGCACCCTGTTGTTGAGGGGGGAAAAAAGATCTTTCTTTAGGAAAGGGTGTAAAAACCCAGCATCTTTCATCTGTCTGATCTCTCTGGGAACCTTCTCTCTGCTTCTCACATGCACAGTCATGCATATCCTCCAGCCCAGATTATTCAACAAGGATAATTTCAAACTAATATTCATAGCCTGGAATGGAGAACACTGATTAATCAATTAGCTGCCCTATGTAATAAGAAAAGGAAATACTGCATCAACTGCTCTTTTCGTGGCTCAGCACTGCAGTGCTAGGGTGGGAGGGAGCCTGTCATGTATGGAAGCTTCTCTTGACCTCTGGCTCAATGGAGGACGACTGTGGAATGGGCAGGGCCGGGAAGGTGTCACGGATAGGACCTCAGAGGTGGGGGCCTGTGGGGGCAGGGGAAGGAGTGCAAGTGAATCTGAACACCTTGGTTCTATTGGTAAGAAGAACTGTTTATGCTCTGCCCCCTTCTGAAACACCACTGAGTCACAGAGGAGGGGGAAAAGCAACGTTAAAAAAGTGAATGAGATTTGTACATATAACCATGGAGGAAATGTGTATGTCTCTTGTGTGGCAAGGCAGAGGCAGAAGGGGCTTGGCTCTGGGGGAGGGAATGTTATATTTGTCATCGAAACCATGGTTTTGAGTAGCTCTGGCTAAAGCTGAAGAACTGCAGGCAGGCATTGTGCTGGTTTCTCCCACACAATGCACCTTCATCCTCACCTACCAACACCTCCTCCTATTCTGGGCCTGAATAGGAGCTAGCAATTATACTGAATTGTGTGGTGTCTGTGTGAAGGGGAGAAACATCCACTGGCAATGAAAGTCACTGAGAAATGAGATAAATGGCCTCAATTAAATCCAGATTGGAGCCAAAATCTCTGCAAGTTGCAATACAGAACCATCACTAGCCCTTCCTTCCTTTTTTCCCCTTTTTTTCCTGTGGTACTTCCTGAACTCCTTAAGAGGGAATGGAGGCAGAGGGAGGAGCTCAGTGCCTTCTACCTATGGGACTGTCCAGGGGTGCCCCAGACACATGTTAGGAAGAAAGGAGGAGCCTGAAAGATGAAAGAAATCCTGGAGTTGCTAAAGTTTGGCTTTGGTGACTCCAGGCTCTGTTTTCTTGTTTTAACCTTTCTGACTAGGGAGGTGACCTAGAATTCCTTGCTCACCAGGCCTCTCCATTCCAAGTTCACTCAGCTATAAACGTTACCAGGGCCCTAATGTAACCTTCTTGTTGGTTAGTTCATCCAAAGGTATGAGAGACTTAAGTATTACCCCTTCTTGGAGTATTTTCATTTGTATGGGGGAAGCAAAAGAAAGGGAAATTCTAACATAAAGGAATGATACCCTCAGATATGAGTGAGATCCCACCCTAATTCTGGCTCCCACCACTTCTTGGCTAGACTAGAGCAATGGACTTTAAAAAAAACCAAATTTTTGTTTATTACTTGCTTACATTGATGCAATAAATTATATTTTCATAGAGCTTTAAAGTTCAAGAAGGATTTCCCTCATAAGAACTTGGTAAATGGGGTAGTACATGAATTTTCCATCCCCCTTTTTCATAGGTAGAAGCTAAGGCCCAGAAATATTAAGTGGGTGTTTTTTCATCTTCATATAAGTATCCAGCATGGGTGTTTATATCTTAGGCTTTTTGATTCCAAGTCAATTGTTCTTTATATTTTACTCTGTGTCCAACACTTTTCTGCAATAGATTTCTCTTAATTTCCAGTGTCTTCTCTCTTATTCATCTTTCACCTAGGACTGACAACATCAATTTTCTAAAGAATAGGTTAGATTCTTTTACTCAAGAATCTTCGGGAGCTCCCTATTTTCTGTATATAAAATCCTAATTGCTCAGCTTAGCATTTAAAGCCTTTCCTCATCTGACTCCTATCTACCTTTCCATATTTACCTCCTATCACTTCCTATCATTCTACATTGTAGTCATACTGATCTACTGCTGTTCCCTGAACTTGGTAGGCTATCTCCCACCTCTTAGACCTTGCTGAGGCTCTCCTTTCACCTGGAATGTCCCCCATCACTTCCACCTCTAAGTTTCCTTTAAAGCTGTAGGATAGCTGATCCTGATCACTCAGTGCTTTCTCCCTCCTCAAGTTAACTGTTATATATTATTTGTGAATGTATTGTATACTCCTAGCAGAACATAAACTCCTTGTGGGTAGGGTCTGGTTTTGAGTTTGTTTTTGTATAGCATAGTGCTTTGTACCTAGTGGACATTAAATAAATGCTTTTTGAATTACATTGAAATGAACCAATTTGGGAATATTTTTGGGTGGAATATTTATGGTTCCATTGGAACCATAGAGGCAGGAAAATCAAGGAAGCAATCTTTCCTTGCTTCTACCTCCCCATTCTTTCCTTCAGATCCAGAGTCCAAAAGCACCTAGTGAAAAAAAAGAATCAAATTTGAACTCCACTTTAGTGTCAACCAAATAAGCTTATCCCACTTTTGAAAAGAGAGCAAGAGATCATTTGATGGGCTGGAAAATTTAAAGAGAAGGCAGGTCTGGAAGTATGCTGCATTGGAATGTTTTGCAATAATCAGAAATCAGCCTGAAGACCCTGCCAGTACTCATAGTGCTGAGTACTTAGATAAAACTTCTCTTGTCACTGAAATTAGCAACATGTTTCTTCATTAGCAACACGAAGGTGCACCTCCTACTCTAAAATCCTATCACATTCCATCCCATCCCTTCCCATCTGAGTTAGTTAATGGGTAAATATCTGTTTCCCATGGTTCTCACCAAATTACATGTTTGATTCTCCATTCCAAACACAGAGAAATGAGGAGTCTCCTCCTTCTATTGTCTTCACAGAATCACGGAATTTCAGAGTTGGAGTGACTGCAGTGGTCACCCAATCCAACCAGTACCTGCCAAAGAATTGCTTTTACAGTATACCTGATCAGAGGACCTGGCTGCAAACCTCACTTCTGATGCTTACCAGCTTTTTGACCTTGGACAAGTCATTTAACCTCTATCCTAAATGCTGTCATCTGTAAAGTTATATCAGATGGCTTCTAATAGCCCTTTAGAGCTATGATCTTATGAGAGGTTCTCCAGCCCCTGCTTGAAGACCTCAAGTGAGAACAAACTTGCTACCACCTGAGATAATCCATCTCCCTCTAGGGTAGCTCTAACAGGTAGAACTTTCCTTATATCAAACCTTGCATCTGGAACTCCACCCATTGAGTCTAGTTTTGCC
Organism: Petaurus breviceps papuanus; assembly: GCF_028583685.1. Taxonomy (NCBI): domain Eukaryota; kingdom Metazoa; phylum Chordata; class Mammalia; order Diprotodontia; family Petauridae; genus Petaurus; species Petaurus breviceps. The sequence continues at coordinate 12,611,848 of NW_027187347.1, forward strand.
CTATGGACCCAAATAGACTGGCATGATCTTTCTTTCACATCACAAGATATGTTACTCATTCAGATACTTGAAGGTGGCCATCATGTCTTCCTTATGTCTCTTCTCCTCCAGGCTAAATGTCCCCAGTTCCTCTGGCTGGTCCTCGTAGGGCATGAAGTTGATGCTCTCCACCATCCTGGTTGCCCTTCTCCAGATGCTTACCATCTTCTTAACATCCTTCCTAAACCTGGTGTCTGCAACCAAACCCCTTATGCCAGATACTGTCTGACCAGGGAAGAGTAGAATAGGCCCATCTTTTCATGTTCAGGAGAAGTGGGTGAACTGTTCCGCTCTGAACCTTGAACATCCTACACTGAACAATTCCTTCTAATTCTTGACAAGCTTCATCTTCAGGCAGTGAAGCACCCTGGTGGTGCAGTGAATAGAATGCTGGTCCTGGAGTCAAGAGTTCAAATCTGACCTCACACACTTAATAGCTGTGTGACCCTTGGCAAGTTACTTAACCTCTATTTGCTTCAGTTCACTCATCTGCAGAATGAGGATAGTAAAAGTACTTACCTCCCAAGGGTGTTGTGAGGATAAAATGAGATAATATTTTTAAAAGACTTTTTGCAAAGCTTAAACTGCTAGATGATTGCTAGTCATTATTTCCCTCTCTCTTGGATTTCTCATAACTGTAAGATGAACAGGCACAAAATACATGGCCATGTCACCTCCATTTCACATTTCAGGGTTCAATGATGCCTGGGTAGCTATGGTATCAAGATCATGACAACAAAGGAAAGGATTTTCTACCTATGGAGTTTTAGGGTGGAGGGAGAGCAGGATGGAAGGGGTGGATGAGTCCAATAGTAGCTACCATTGGCTTAGCACTTTTGTGTTTGCAAAGTGATATATATTATGCAAATCTTTGTTTATATAATTTCATTTGATTTTCACAATAATCCCGGGGTGTAGGTGCTATTATTATCCCAATTTTACAAATGAGAAAAAGGGAAGGGGGTGGAGAGAGGGGGGGGGAACAGAGTGAGAGACTGAGAGATAGAGCGAGAGACAGAGAGAGAGAGAGACTGACAGAGTGAGAGTAGAGGAAGAAAGAGAGTAGAGAGAGACAGAGACAGACAGAGAAAGGAGAGAGAGAGAGAAATAGAGGGAGAAACAGAGTGAGAGTCTGAGAGAGAGAGCTAGAGAGAGAGAGAGAGAGAGAGTAGAGGAAGAAAGAGAGTAGAGAGAGAGAGACATAGAGACAGAAAGAGAGAGAAACACACACACACAGAAACAGAGAGGTTAAGTGACTTGCTGAAGGTCGCGTAGGTAGTAAGTATCTGAGAGAGGCTGGATTCAAGCTCAGGCCTTCCTGACTTGAAGTCTAGAATTCTATTACCTGCACCCTGTCTCTCCCTTGTGTTGTTGTTGAGCCATCTCAGTTGTGTTCAACTCTCTGTGACCCCATTTAGGTTTTCTTGGCAAAGACACTAGAGTGGTTTGTCATTCCTTCTCCAGCTCATTTTACAGATGAGGAAACTGAGGCAAACAGGGTTAAATGACTTGTCCAGGGTCACAGAGCTAGTAAGGGTCTGAGGCTGGATTTGAACTCAGGACGTTTAGACTCCAGGGCCAACCCTCTATCCACTGCCCCACCTAACTGCCCCTCTGCCTCCTAGGAAGTTAAAAAGTATTAAAATGACAATGTCTTTCATAAGATCATGGGTTTAGAGCTGAAAAGTAAATTAGAGGTTGTCAAGTCCAACCTCCTCCTTTTATAAATGAGGAAACTAAGGCACAGAGAGGTTAATTGACTTCTATAGGATCATATAGTTTGTATGTATGTGTACTTGAAGCAAAATTTCCTCACTCCAAAGACCACCACTGAATTCACTATACTGTCCCACCTGGCTTTGTTCTTCCACATCTCTGTGGGTACAGGACTCATAAAGCAGAGAATGTCAGGCATGGGGCTGCTTTAACCACATCCTGATGTCAGAGCTCTTGAATTCCCTTTTCCCTTACCATTCCCAGCACAAACAGACTGATGTCAGTGAATCTGTTTGTGCTAGCCTGATCTCTCCCACCCAGTAGGCTGAGTCACAGTCAATACATCTAAAGGTTAGTCAGAAAGTAATGTTCCCTGGTTTTAATCTCTTTAGTAATCCACTGACATCAAGTTAAACAATTCCTAATGAAGAATTGAAATCTCTTGATCTGTTCCAAAAGTTACTGAAGAAACTTTGGCCAATACGGCATTGTGGAAGTTTTTAGCTGAGCATAGTTATTGTGAGAACTGTCTGGGGAATGCTATGTAACAGCCCCCACATGAACAAGAGGATCAACAAACCTAAAGGGAAATATCAGTGAAAAAACACTCCCCCTCCAACACCCAGAAAATAGCCACAATAGCAAAAACTGTGACATAAATTCTGAGTCTAAGCCAGTGCCCAAGGGACCCTAGTGCTCTGCTTCACAGCCCCATGTAGACATGTGAGAGGGATCTGGGCACAGAGAATAGGCAGCAATAAGAGGCAGGATGCCAAGATGCCACCTCCTCATCCAAGAATTAACTCTGGGGCAGAGTGCAAGAAAGAGATCGCAGCAGTGGGGAACATTTAAAACGAAGAGAGTTCCAATCCAGGACAGCAGCATTAGGCAAAGTGCAGGCCAAGTTTTCCAATTCAAACTCTGTGAGAGGGGCAAGAGCACAGTTCTAGTACAGGGTCCTCATTCGGCATGGTAGCAAGAGGGCACAGGTAAGAAACTACCAGGATCTCAGCTTGGCTACCCCACCCAAAACTGGGAGTCTAGACAAAGACTAAGGGCTAGGCTCAGCCTAGTCACTGAGAGTGACCTCTGTTTATGAAATCAATGGGGACAAAACCAAGGAGTTATTATCAGCCAGGACTGCTGCGTGTGCTGCCTCAGGCCTAAAACTGACAGCTCAATGTGGCTTCTTAAAGCCCTCTCCTCCAGGGACTGGAGTGACAATAATTCCATAAATTATACAATCAGAAGTTTGAGAAAAAAGTAAAGAGGAATAAAAGGAATTTTTGATAGCCATTCTTAGCAGAGAGAATGAAGACATGAGGAAAAAGGAAAACAAAAACCTTTTAATACAATGAAAAATATGAATGAGTTAAGGGAATATCAGGATAAAATATCATAAAAATAATTTCCTAATAATTATAAGTAGGACACTGAGGGGGAAAAGAATAAATTGGACTTATAGGTTCAAAGAGTAAATGGGAAAAATGAAGCAAGAGATAAAAAATGAGTCTGAATGCTTGAGGAAAAATTTGGAAGGAACATTATCAGGTTAGAGCAAAAGGTAGAAAACCTCACATAGCATATACCTGAAAAATACAATAGAAAAAACACTACCCTAAAAATCAATATATTACAGATAATAGTAGAATAGTCAAAAGACTGATTTGGTATCTATTAGCAAAACAGTTGAGTTGGAGATACAATTTTAAAATATTTGGGTACTTTGGAAGCAATGAGCAAAGAAAAAAATACTAAATACTACATTTCAAAAAATAATGAAAGAAAACTGCTCAGAACTATGAGCAAAGTTAAAATAGAATTCAGAGGTCAACCACCTGAAAGATTTCACCAATTTAATTAACCCACCCAGAATATGAATGCCAAACATCAAATTTTCAGTGTCAGAGAAAAACATTGCAAAATGGTCAAGAAGAAAGAGATCAAGAAGCAAGGGAGTACTGTCAGGATAACAGGATTATGCAGCAATTACTATAAAGAAAAAAAAGCATATAAAATAACATAAAACATATACTATATATGCATACAAAATAAAAGGTAAGCAATCACAAAAAAGCTCACTTCAAAGAATAACATATCTTAGAAACATGACCATAATTCAACAAATAAAAAAAAGACCTTTTAATAATTTCAACTGGTAAAACTAGAGTTGGATAGAATTTGTAAAATATATGCAAAATGAGAAATGTATTTTTGGACATGGCCAATGACCAATGTGGGAATTTGTTTTGCTGGCTGGACTATGTGTGTTTTGAACATTTTGGGTTTTGTTTTTGTTTTTATTGTTTAATTGAAGGAGACTATGAGAGAGAAAATAAATGCTGTAAAAATATATAAAATTTAAAAAGAAATAGATGATTTGTCTTAAATAGAATTAAAAAAAACCTTTTTGTATGAATCAAATTAGAATTAGAACTGTAATTAGAGCAAAAATAACTGGGAATATACTTACAGCAAATATTTATGTTCTCCATTATACAAGTAGTGAAATGATAGGAATGGGCAGTTTTCAAAAGAAGAAATGCTATCAACATTATATGAAAGAATAGCCCAAATCACTAAAAATGAGAAAAAAAATGCAAGTTGAACAACTCTTAAGAGTGACTTCTCACCCTTCATTTGACAAAGATGATGAAAAATTAAAATAAGCTAGAAGAGGTATGGAAGATGGACATACTAATACTATAGTATTAGAATTATGAACTGGTCAAAACATTGTGGAAAATAATTTGGAATTATAGTTAAAAACTTAATTAAGCTGAATATAGCTTTTGTTCTAAAAATACCATTACTTGGCATATAACCCAAGGAATTCAAAGACAGGGGAAAAGTTCACTTATATACAAACATAATTATAGCAGCACTTTTTCTAATGACAAAGAACTGGAAACAATAAGAGAACCCATTATTTGTGAATGACTGAATATATTTTGATATATGATGATTATGGAATAATATCATGCCATAAAGCTAGATTTTTATGAGGAATTCAGAGAAATCTAGGAAGTTTTATATGAACTGTTACACAATGAAGTAAGTATTCTGTTTGAAAGGGGTGAATTTTTTTTTGGGGGGGGGATCATCACAAAGTTAAAACATTTCAGAACTTTGTGCAATGACCAGTCATAACCTCAGAAGACCCACGACTCATTCCTATTCACCTTTCAGCTAAAATGTGTAGATTAGGGGTTCATAATAAAGAATACATTTTCGGAGATGGCCACTTTATTGATTTGTTTTACATGACTATATATATTTTTTAAAAGCAATCGGGGTTAAGTAACTTGCTCAAGGTTACACTGCCAGTTATTTCTGGGTGTGGTGCTGAGTATCTGAGCCTGGATTTGATCCAGGTCATCCCGACACTGGAGCCAGTGCTTTTACTCGCTGAGCCACCTGACCGCCCCTAAGCAATTGGGGTTAAGTAACTTGCTCAAGGTTACACGGCCAGGTGTTTCTGGGTGGGTGCTAAGTGTCTGAGCCCGGGATTCGATCTCCAGGTCTTCTCAAACACTGGAGCCGGTGCTCTTACTTGCTGTGCTACCTGGCCACCCCGCATGACTATATTTTTAAGAGTTATTTTAGTAGGTATGGAGTTCATGAGGGAAGTAAAAATAATGTAAAAAAACAAAGGCAACCAGTTTCAATAAAACAGCTTTTACAAAAAGTTACTCTGAAATTTTGTTTGTATATGACAGGATAGCAGGTGGTAAGTAGATTAGTAGTTGATTGAAATCCACACATGATGCATAAATGATGGACCATTCATAAAGCTGACCTTTCATTTCCCAGAACATTTTTTTATTTACTTAAACTTTTTATTGGCAGTTTTTATTTTTATGTCACAGTTATTTCTGTATATATCTCCAGTACTTTTATCATGGCTCTCTTAGCAACTGACCTTACTGATAGTGTAGAGCCATTTGCTAACTTTCTTTGAACATTTGTAAAAGGGTCTTCTTAGGAGCTCACTGATCATTATTCTGTGTTGACATTCATGACATTTAATAGTACAAGGAAATTCATATTATAGGATCATGGAATTTAGAGTAAGAAGGAAACATAGAGATAATTTAGTTCAACTTATCATTTGGGTCATAATCCAACATCCCTGGAAAGTTTCTGGGATGAGTAAGAATAGATATTAATCACTCACACCTTGGTGCCAGGGGTTAGGAAAGCAATCTTACTAAATATATTATTAGGCCTTGGAGAACTCACTTCATCCATCATGTATATCAATTTCTCCATCTCTAAAATAAGAAGTTTATTATAGTAAAAGATTCCCAAGGTCTCTTTCTAATATAAAGATGTAAAACCAATAACAAAATGGCCCAAGACCCACTCAAAGATACTGCACTCACACAGACCTTCATCTGACCCTGGGCCACTGAACCTCTAAGGGGTCAGTTTTTGTTTTGACTCAGGTTCAACCCAAAGAAGTCAGGGCAAACCTCCTGTGCTAATCTTAGATATGGCTCACATCTAGGTTTCTCAAAAGTGAGTAAGAGCTTTCCCAATTCCAAGAAGGCATTCAAAGTATGATATGGGTATCAGATATTAGAAAGTCTTAATTTCACTCATTGGAAAAATACATGTGATGAAAATAATTCACAGGTACCTTTGAACAGATACAAAAGCATCAACTACTCAAATATCACATTATATTCATTAGACTTCCCTGTGGAAGGTAAAGACTCTGTGTAGAACTTCTGAAGAAATAGTTTCCATTCATCTCCTACCTGTACTGACTAGCAATTCATAACAAGATCATGGATGTCTGACAGGTTCCAGATCTCCTGGTGCTTTGTAATATGATGGCTTTAGTCTATCGTAGGACAATTCTTGAAGATGACCTTTTTTCTCCTTCTTTGAGAAACATGCTGTTAAAGAAACCTTCTTTTCCTGGGAATTCTGAGCTTTCTCATAGTTCAAGAGCTCTGGAACTCAGGAGCTTCCCAGCATGGGAAATCTAGAGCTCAGCATTACCTATAAGGTGACCCCCCATGCTGAAAATATGCTTTTTTAAGAATTTAGAGGGGTGGCTAGGTGGCACAGTGAATAGAGCACCGGCCCTGGAGTCAGGAGGACTTGAGTTCAAATCTGGCCTCAGACACTTAACACTTACCAGCTGTGTGACCTTGGGCAAGTCACTTAACCCCAATTGCCCTCCAAAAAGCAAGGGGAAGAAAAGAGTATATGGTTTAAGGGGTGGCCAGGTGGCTCAGCGAGTAAGAGCACCAGCCCCAGTGTCGGGATGACCTGGGATCGAATCCGGCCTCAGATACTTAGCACCACACCCAGAAATAACTGGCCATGTAACCTTGAGCAAGTTACTTAACCCCAATTGCTTTAAAAAAAAAGTATTTAGAATCTCTGACTTATACTCAAAGAAGGAAACACACAGGCAAAATGAGGCCTCTGAGCTAGAAATCTAGGAACTCCCCTTTTAAGGTTTGCTTGACCAACAGACACAGAGCTGTCATGTGTTCCTTCCTGCACCTCATTGTTTCCTGTGTTGGCCCTCTATTCTGGAAGTCCAAAAAAAAAAAAAAGAGAAAACATAGATAAATGAAAGAGAACAGCATTACTCGTATTTAAAAATTTAGTGTTCTAGACTAGGGAGGAGGTAGTGTATCTAACCAGATTCCATTCTCGCTGATTATTGGTCATCAATCACCTCACAACAGCCCTAGTTACTGGGGACTAATCTGAGGAGTTCCCAGTGTCCTCTCAGTAAGGTAATGCATTCCTCTATAGCAATATGTCTTTTGACAAAGAATCTTATCCTGTAATCTTATCAAGTTGTTGGGAGCTAGGAAGGAACTCATGAAATTGATCAGGGACTCCCTGATCAATCCCCATTACAACAGCTGACATTTAAAGCACATTTTAAAGTTTATAAAACACTTTACGTATATTATCATATTGGTGCCTCACAAAACCCCAGTGAGGTAGCCCTACAAGTGTTAATATCCATATTTTTTTTTCTAATGAGAAAATAGAGAGATTAAGTGACTTGCCTCTGACCAAACAGCCAGTAAGTCCCAGTGGAAGGACTTGAACTGAAATCTTTTTTAACTTTATAATCCATCAGTCTATCAATTAATCAATCAACAAGCATTTATGAAAATATGCCATATACAAGGCATTGCGCTATATGCTAGGCCCTGTCTATACTGCTTTTCAGACATAGGAGTCTATGGGGAACTAAAAACAGAAACAAAAATAACCCACACCAGAAAAATGGGAGATTTGTTAGCAGAAAGGAAAAGAGGTGATTCTGGAGAATATAGTACTTTAGGAGAGGGATTGCCTAGGAAAATGCTATGATGGGGAACTTTTAACCATAAGAATTCAACATGGAGGCATTTAGGTCCTGAAAGAATGAGAGGAAAGGGGAAAAACAAGGTGGAAAGGCTCTAAAGGCAAGCTTCACTTCTCAGTTTTGCTGAGCTTCATCTGTATCCTCAACTATTCTAGCAAAACACAGCTGTTATTTAACTCTTCTTAAGTCTCAGTCCTCCCCCTACACCCATCCTTTTGCCCAATGCTTTTGAGTGTCTAGGGAGGAGGGGTGAGTCAGTCTTACTGAGCCAGCTCCTTGGTGATACATAAGAAAATGCAGGGTGTATGACCAGCTGTGCATAGCAAACAGAAGATTTGAACAAGACTGGGGGATGCCTGGACTTGGAAGAAAGATTCTGAAGAGGAGAAGTCCCTTTCACTTTCAACAAAACAGCTTTGGGTTTTAAATACTAAATAAAAGGACTGATAAGTCATAGTGTGTTTAGAGGAGAGAAACCAGAATGGCACACGACCTATAAACCATAACATGATAAAGTTCATTAAAAGAGAATTACCAAGGTAAGAAAGACAAGATGAAGCTAGCCAAAGTAGCATGTGTTTCCACAAAAACAAAAACAGACCAAACCAAACAAAAAATAAACAAAAAACCCAAGCACTGGGATAGATCTCTTAGAAAATAGAAGAGAAGATTTAGAATGGATATTAATGCAGGCTGATAAGATTTGTCCCATTCCCTAAGTGGATAGGAAGTGAGAGTATAACAGTATGAAATGGAGACAAGATGACTTAGGCTTCCAAAGGAATGCCCACCAAGGTGTGCCTTCATATTCGGCTTATTTATGGTTAGTGTACTCATAAAGTTCGACTTAAGAACTTGTTTATCCTCAGTCTACTCCCATAGGGAGGGTCAGTTTCTGATTGGATTTTAGACTAGATTAAAGCATTTTTTAAATGACTACAATGAGTCAGTGCTAAACTCTGAGAAGACAAATACAAGTCAAAGGAATGAGCCCCTATCCTCAAGGAACTTATGTTTTTTTTTTTTTTTTTAAGCAATCGGGGTTAAGTAACTTGCTCAAGGTTACACGGCCAGGTGTTTCTGGGTAGGTGTTAAGTGTCTGAGCCCGGGATTCGATCTTCAGGTCTTCTCAACACTGGAGCCGGTGCTCTACTTGCTGTGCTACCTGGCCGCCCTGGAACTTACGTTCTAATGGAGAAAGGCAACATATAAAGGGAGCTAAAAAGTGTTTGGTAGTGGGGAGTGGGTAGGAGTGAGAATGGGAGTGAAGGCTTAAATATCTAGAGATCAGGAAGAGAATTGGGTTAGAAGTGAAAAGGGTTGGTGTGGGCCCTTTCTCAAACAGAGGTTCAAAGTAGGAGCTTTACATGTATAAATCTCAGGAAAGGAAGAACAGGCTGGGAACCAATGTGGTTCCAAAAAATTAGAATTCAATATGCTGGGCATAAACCATGTCTCTTTTCCTTGAATATGCAACTTAATTTAAAGAGACATAATAGTTGTCTTCATAGCATAGATATAAGGCTGGAAGGAAACTTAGAGGACACTGAATCCAACTACATTATTTTACAGATGAAGAAACTTGAGACACAAAGAGTTTGTGGCTTATCCAGAGTCACACAGTTAGCAAATGTTTGAGACAGGATTTGACCTCAGATTTTCCTGATTTAAAGTCCATCAAGCTATCCACAAATCTGATTTGTTCTGTCTGACCCTGTAAGATAGAATTAGGATGTATAGATTAGACAAGAAGTCACTATTTGACAAAAACTGCTGGGAAAACTGGAAAATAGTATGTCAGAAACTTAGGTATGCCTTATACCAAGACAAAGTAAAAATGGGTACATGATTTAGACACAAAGGGTGATATCACAAGCAAACTAGGAGAGCAAGGAATAGTTTACTGGTCAGGGGAGAATTTATGATCAAACAAGATAAAAAGCATTATAAAATGTAAAATGGATAATTTTGATTATATGAAATTAAATAGGTTTTGTACAAACAAAACCAATGCAAACAAAATGAGAAGGAAAGCAGAAAGATGGAAACCTATACATATATGTATATGTATCTGTGTGTGTATATATGTGTATATATATAGAAATTTTCTCTGATAAAGGCTTCATTTCTCAAATGTATAGAGAACTGAATCAAATTTTTAAGAATACAAGTCATTCCCAAATTGATAAATTGTCAAAGGATATGAACAGGCAATTTTCAGATGGAGAAATCAAAACTATCTATAGTTATATGAAAAAATGCTCTAAATCACTTTTAATTATCAAAATGCAAATTAAAACAACTTAGAGGTACCATATCACACGTATCAGATTGGCTAATGTGACAGAAAAGGAAAATAATGTTGGAGGTGATATGTGGAAATTGGGACACTAATGCAGTAATGATCAAACCATTCTGGGGAGCAATTTGGAACTATGCCCAAAGGGCAATCAAACTCAAACTTTTTGATCACTACTACTAGGTCTATATCCCAAAGAGATTTTCAAAAAAAGGGGGAGGAGGGAAGAGCTTATGTGTACAAAATTATTTATAGCAGCTCTTTTTATACTGGGAAAGAATTGGAAGTTGAGATGTTCATAAATTCAGGAAGGGCTAAACAAGCTGTGGTATATGAACAGAATGGAATGCTATTGTGTAACAAATAATGGTGAGCAGGCATGGACTGATATAAAGTGAGGGGAGCAGAACCAGGAGAACATTGTACACAGTAACAGCAACATTGTGCAATGATCAACATGAATGACTTAGCTATTCCCAGAAATACAATGATCCAAGACAGTTCTGAAGGTCTCATGAGGAAAATTGCTGTTCACATCACATCAGAGAGCTGATGGAGTCTGAATAAAGATTGAAGCATAATGTTTTTACTTACTTTCTTTCTTTCTTTTTCCTTTGATCTTCTGTTTCTTTTTTCACATGACTAATATGGAAGTATATTTTACATTAATGCACATATAAAATCCATATCAAATTGCTTTCCATTGCTTGGTGGGATGAGAGAGGGAGAAAATTTGGAATTCAAAAATTTTAAATGGATGTTAAAATTTGTCTTTATGTATAATTAGAAAAGAAATTATTAAAAAATTTAGAAAGAACATGTGGATTGAATTTCCATAGGAAATTATTGATTCTGGCTCAACCTAAAGAAAAAAATATATCTAGCAGTCAGAGTTGTCTATACAAAAACAAAAAAAAAAGAAGGAAGGAAGGGGTTGCCTCAGAAAGCAATGAGTTCATTCCTTGTTAGAGATATTCATGCAGATGTTGTATGGCCATTTGTTAAAGATGTGGAATTGTACTATATAACTTCTACGATTCCATGGGTCTGTGATTGTGTGAGATTCTGTGACTATAAAAAAATACTGAAGCATATAACATTTTTCAATTATCTCTGTATTTGATGTAATATAAAAAATCCAAATGTTTGAATGGATCTTTTTTTTCTATCCTAATGATGAATCATTATGTAGATGCCTTAGAAGGTTTAGCCTTCCCAATTCTAGGCTTCAACAATTAAAGATATTGACTCATCACTATTTCTAAATAACCAAGTTTACAGAATAGCCAAGCTTAGAAACAAGTTAAATGAGGACAGCATAAGTAGCACATGTCTTCACAAGGACAAATTGGAATCTATCACTTACTAGAATATCAATATAAATAGAAAATTTTAGGTAGGAGAAACAGAATGGGGGAATAGTGGAAAGGTAACTTTATCTGCCCTAGTGGTACCAGTGTTAACTACAATTCAGTAACAAAATGTGTGGTAATTAAATTAAATGAACATTTATTAAGCAACTACTATGTATAGAGCATTATTCTAATTGCTGAGGAAATTTAAGCAAAGTTTAAATTAGACAGTATCTGCCCTCATAGATACAACAATCACAGACAACATAAAAAGTGCCTGGGAGGAAAGTATCACGTAGAAAGCCTTGCAAAGACAATAGTCCAGAACTTGGAGTTAGAAAGCCAAAGATTCAAATCCCTCTTCTGGTACTTAGTATGACCACAGGCAAGTTATGTAACCTCTTCCTGAGCCGCAGTTTCCTTATGTCTTAAAAAAAAAGGAGCATACAGAAATATCTATAATATATAGCTCATAGAATTGTGAGATAACATATATAGAGTTCTTTCCAAAATTTAAAGTGCTATAGAAATTTCAGTTATTACTGTGGAGGGAAAGTGACACCGCTAAGGTAGCAACAATTGAAATTGAGAATTGGGCTGGACACAAAAAGATAATAATGAGGTATTCCTAGTAGAAGTAGCTCTAAACCTAAACTGGAAAGATGGAAGAATAGGGAAATTGTTACCACAAAGTTGAATTTTGAATTTCAGGTCTTGGAGTTGGTATGGGCCCATAAAATGGTGAAGTCTAAGCTGTGACCATGCTATATATGGCAGAAATGAACTGGGAAAGGAAGCTGTTGGGGCTAAGGAGGTTGAGGAATTGGGTGGTTGGGTTGTTACTGGGTCCATTGAGATGAATATTAAAGTCCCCAAGTATTATAAGAAGAGATAAAGGTGGAAAAGAAGGGCATGACAAAGATGCTAAAGTCATCTAGGGATTCAATAGTGACATGGAGAATGGTAGATGAAAGCCACCAGGATGGGGAGAAGGTGGTATAAATAGCTTGTATAAACTTCGATGCAAGAGAGGTTATTGAGGATAAAGTCAACAGCCAACAGTTGCATCAGGGAATATATAAATACCTCCTGGTCCCATCACTTAGCAGTCTAGGAGAAGTAATGGGCTCCAAGAGAGGGGATTATGAGGGAAGTGATATGCATAAAGGAAATCTATTTGTTTTTTCAGTTGAAGCAAAGAAATGGAAGAAGCAGTAGAGGAAGAAATCCAAGGGTTTATGAGAGTTTGTTAACAATAATTGCTTATGGGGACTTCTGGGAGCCACTATGGCAGAATAAGCAGTAAATTGTCATGACTCTCCCATATTTACCTCCAAACAACCATAAAAAGCACCTTGAAGTAAATTCTGGAACAACAGAACCAGCAAAAAGTGTGAAACAATCTTTTAGCAGAAGAAACTTGAAAGATCGGCAAGAAAGGTCTATCTTACTTGGGTAAAAAAATACAGTCTAGGACAGGAAGCCTCCCAGTAAGCCAGCAGCAAGCCCCACCTTAGCAAACCAGTGGGAGATCCTGAGCCCCAGGATGGTGGAGCAGGTAAACACCAATACCAGGACCCCCAATGTGCCTCAGCACAGGGAGGTGGAAACAACAGACTCCAGTTCTGATAAGCTCCACTTGCTTCAGTGTAGTCCTAGCAAACAGGCAGCTTCCAAAAGCCAGATGGCCACATGCTTCAGTTTAGCCCCAGGGAAGGGTAGAAACATCCCACTGGCCTCAACACATAAATACCAACACTAGGATCCTGGATCAGCACCAGGTAAGCCGCCAGACCTTAAGGCCTCCAGCAGCACCAGCCACCCCCAATCCCACCAACTCTGCACAGCACCAGACACAAGGGTTACTGGTGAACCTCAGGGCAGCATCAGTATAGCACCAAGTGAACAACCAGGGCCTGTAGCCCCTGGAACAAGAAACCTGAGACAGTGCCCCTTCCATCCTTGGAGAAGAGCTCAATTCTAAAAGAAAGTAAAAAGACCAAGAAAGATCAGCGAAGAAGAAGAAGAAGAAGAAGAAGAAGAAGAAGAAGAAGAAGAAAAATCTGTCCATACAAGGTTATTATGGTGACAAGGAAGAGCAAGACATAAACTCAGAAGAGAACAATAATGTCAAAAGACTAATGAGCAAAACCCCAAAGAAAAATGTGGAGTGATCTCAAACCTAGAAAGAACTGATGGAAAAGCTAAAAATGGAGTTTATAAGTCATTTAAGAGAGGCAGAAGAAACATTGGGAAAAGAAATGAGAGTAATGAAAGAGAATTATGAAAATAGAGTCATTAGCTTGGAAAAAGAAACAACGGCTTAAAAAGTAGAATTGGTCAAATGGAAAAAGAGATACAAAAATCCACTCAAGAAAATAATTCCTTAAAAAGTACAATTGGCCAAATAGGGAAGGGAATACAAAAGCTAACTGAGGAAAACAGCTCCATAAGTCTTAGAATTGGGCAAATAGAAGCTAATGACTCAATGAGATATCCAGAATCAATCAAATTAAACAATGAAAAAAATGGAAGAAAATGTAAAAAAAATTCTCATGGGAAAAACAACTGATCTGTAAAATCAATCCAGGAGAGAAAATGTCAGAATCATTGGACTACTTGGAGGCCATAATCAAAAGGAGAACCTGAATAGCATCTTTCAAGAAATTATCAAGGAAAATTGCTCTGGTATCCTGGAACCATAGGGAAAGAAAGGTATTGAAAGAATCCACTGATCACCTCAGGAAAGGAATCCCAAAGTAAAAGCTCCAAGGAACATTATACACAAATCGTGGTTGTGAGGTTTGTCCTTTGTTCTCAAAGAGGACCATGACATCAGGGAGATGATGACATGACTTTCAATTGACTTTGAGTGAGGGAGGACTATGCAAAGTCACCAGCCTCACTTTCTTCTCCAGAGCCATCTGGGTCCAGTGGCCAGATACCTAACATGACAACCGATGTCCCAGGATGCAGTGGGAGAAAGTGACCCTTTAAAGCTAAGGCCTTTTCAGGTTCTCACTTTGAGTGAGGCTATGCCCATTCAGTGAATACACCTCTTTAAGAAGTGAGTCAAGGGACGGCCCTTTTAAAAATAAAATCAAATTGGGAGGGGAAGACCCTCAGGGTTCCTGACCAAAAGATAAATAGCTACTACTTACATTTTCTATGAGCCAGCATGGCCCAAAATGAACCATTAAGTGGTGCTTGGGCAGGGACCTATTGTTCAATCCATGAGATCCAGAGTGAATTGGGTTTAAGGCTTGGTCTTTAAGAAAGAAATCTATCAAGAAAACCCCAAGAGTTATTGGCCATTGAAATTTATCTTCCTTTGGGCAGGATACTCTCATGTAAGTAGAAAGGAGAAGACAGAAGAGTAGAGGAGAAGATAAGAGAAAAGAGGAGAGGAGAGGGGAGGGGAGGGGAGGGGAGGGGAAGGGGGGAGGGAGGAGGGGAGGGGAGGAGAGGAGAGGAGAAGAGAGGAGAGGAGAGGAGAGGAGAGGAGAGGAGAATAGAGGACTATCAGGTAAAGGAAAAAAATATTGCAAGTGGCCAGAAAGAAACAATTCAAATAAAGGGGAGCCACAATCAGGATTACCCAGGACATAGTAGCTGCAACATTAAAAGACTGATGGTCATGGGACATGATATTCTAGAAGGCAACCAAGAATCATCTACCCAGCAAGATTAAACCTAATAGTCAGAGAGAAAAAAGTTGTCATTCAATGCAATAGAAAGATTTCAAGGAAAAAACTAGAGTTGAACAAAAAATTTGATCTATAATATCAAGACCCCAAAGAAGCATAAAAAGGGAAAAGAAAACATAAGGGATTAAATGGAGCTGTTTACATCCTTACACAGGAAAATGATACTTGTAATTCTTAAAAATGGTACTACTAGGGGGTGGCTAGGTGGCGAAGTGAATAGAGCACCAGCCCTGGAGTCAGGAGGACCTGAGTTCAAATCCAGCCTCAGACACTTAACACAAAAACTAGCCATGTGACCTTGGGCAAGTCACTTAACCCCAGTTGCCCTCCAAAAAAACCAAGCAAAAAATAAAAAAATGGTACTACTAATGGTACAGTAGAAGGAATATACATAGACAAAGGGTATGCATATAAGGTGCATATTTGAAGGAATTGGAAGGAATTGGAATTCAAATTCCAATTTGAAGGGATAATATAAAAAATAACTAAGGGGTGAGAAAGAGGAGTACATTGAGTGCAGAAGGAAGGGAAAGGTAGAATGGGGTAATTTATTTCACATGAAGAAGGGCGAAAAATCTATATTACAGTGGAGGGGAAGCTAGGAGTGTGGGTAATGGGCATCATTTGAACCTTGCTCTCACCAATATTGACTCAAAGAGGGAATAATATGTATAATCAGTTGAATACAAAAATCTATCTTATTTGACATGGAAGTAAGAGAGGAGTAGATTAAGTAAAGGGGGGGGGGCTGGAAGAAGGGTAGATTGGGGGAGGTGGTAAACAGAAGCAAAACCTTGTCAAAGAGGGAAAGATTGAAAGGAGGAAGAAGACAAATAGGAGGAAGAAAGGATAAAGGGAAATACGCAATGAACAATCATAACTGTGAATGTGAATGGGATAAACTTTCCCCTAAAATGGAAGTGGATAGCAGAGTGGATCACAAAACAGAATCCTACAATATATTATTTACAAGAAACACACATGAAGCAGAGAGACACACACAGAATGGTAAAAGGCTGAAGCAGAACAACAACAAAAACAAAAACAGTTGTAGCAATGTTGATCTCAGACAAAACAAAAGCAAAAATAGACCTAATTAAAAGAGATAAAGGAAACTACATCTTGCTAAAAGGTGCAATAGACAATGAAGAAAATGATGAATATTGGAGGGGATGTAGAAAAACTGGGTGCATTGTGGGTGGTGGTGTGAACTGATCCAACCATTTTGGAGAGCAATTTGGAACTATGCCCAAACAGCAAGCAAATTGTGCATACCGTTTGATCCAACAATACCACCACTAGGTCTGTATTACAAAGAGATTATAACAAGGGAAAAAGTCAAACATGTGAAAAAATATTTATATCAGTCCTTTTCATGGTGGCAAAGTATTAGAAATTGATATTTTTATTAAATATCAATTTTATCATTTAATAATAATAATTTAATCATTATCATTTAATAATACATATCATTTTATTAAATGTCCATTAATTGGAGAATGGCTGAACAAGAAATTGGGGAATGGCTGAACAAGTTGTGATATAAGAATGTAATGGAATACTATGGTGCAATAAGAAATGAACAGGCAGATTCCTGGAAAACCTGGAAAGACTTGTATGAATTGATGCAAAATAAAATGAGCAGTACCACAAAAACATTGTATACAATATCAGTAACATTGTGCCCTGATCAACTATAAATGACTCAGCTCTTCTCAGCAACACAATGATCCAAGACAAGTACAAAGGACTCACAAGGGAAAATGCTATCCACATCCAATTAAAGAACTGATGGACTCTGAACACAGATCGAAGCATACTTTTTTTTCACTTTCTCTATTTTTCCTCATGTTTTTTTTCCTTTTGATCTGTTTCTTCTTTCATAACTGTGACTACTATGGAAATGTGTTCTAGACAATAGCACATGTATAACATATCAAATTGCCCACCATTTTAGGAAGAGGGGAGGGGAAAGATGGAGGGAGGAAGAAAAATTTGGAACTCAAAATCTTGTAAAAATGAATGCTAAAAATTGTCTTGATGTGTAATTAAGGAAAATAATGTAATTTTTTTTAAAAAAAAGAAGATGGAAGCAGTACCAGATGGAACAACATCATTCTGGACAGAATTCATCCCATCAGTAAGTCAGTCAGCCTACAAGCATTTGTAGTGCCAGGTACTATAACGAGGACTGGAGATACAAAGAAGGATAAAAACACTGTCCTTGCCTCAAGGAGCTCATCTTCTAGTGGGGAAGACATGTAAATAATTATGATGAGAGAAAATGGAATATAATCTCTGAGGAAAGGTATTTGGGAACTATTGGGGCAGGGGAGAACTGGGAAGTGTCTATCACTCTTAAAAATATCACGCATACACATATCTCGTTTGTACATAGTTTGTATATTGCCTTGCCTGTGATCTTTCTTGAAAAAAATATTATTTTATTTTGAGCTTAAGAAATAAAAGAATTTCAGGGAGGCTAGATGGTGCAGTGAATAGAGTGCCAGCCCTGGAGTCAGGAAGGACCTGAATTCAAATCCAGTCTCAGACACTTAACACACACACACAAAATAACTAGCCTTGGGCAAGTCACTTAACCCCAATTGCCCTACCTTCCCCCCTCCAAAAAAAAAAAAAGAAATAAAATAATTTCTTCAACATAACAGAATAGAAAAAAAGATGTACATAAAACTGCAAATCTATTATGTATAACTTGCTATTCCTTTTAAATATATAATAAGGTTAGCATGTGACTTTTAAAAAATGATTATTGCTTATATTTGTATAGCACTTTAATGTTTCCAAAGGCATTCCATATACAATATCTTATTTGTTCCTCACAATCCTGTTATGTAGGAAATATCATTCCCATTTAACAGATTAGGTTAAATGAATTACCCAGGGTCACATAACTGATAACCATTTGAGACAGAATTCCAATACAAGCCTTCCTATCTCCAAGTCTAGAGAACTTTTTTTGGACCACACTGTTCCCTAAAATGGCTTTTCCAAAGGGGACCACTTAGCATGGGCCTAGGGAGAAGTAGGGATGGTCTGAAAGTGAATGAAGATTTGGTGGCAAGTGCTATAGATTGTTTCTAAGATGGTAAGAATGTATGACTGACTTGGGGCAGCAAGTCTGACTGGGAGTAGATTAAAATGACATCTTAGAAGTAGGGGAGGACAATTACTCATTCTACAAAAAATAGATAATGTAAAGTGCACATGAGCCCCTAAAATTCTAAATGCAATGTAGAATGCTATAGTTTGCATGAGATAGTAAGTCAAGGCATTCCTTTGAGGGGTCCTACCCAGGGTTGTGATAGCAGTACAACTTCCAGATAGACAATGAGGATTTAGCATGAGGGCCAAAGAGTTCGTGTGGCTTACTTAAGGTTGCACAGGTGGTAAGTGGTAGATCCAGGACTGAAAGTCAAGTTCTATGACCTTGGATCATTTGGTATTTTTACCACACCACAGAGATTTGGAATTATTGAATTTCCCTTATTTTACCACATTTCTCTTTATCTACCATGCTGGTCAGTTTAATACAAAACAATTGTGTATTCCAATGGGAATCCAATGCCCAACAAGCTGTCCACCACCACTTAGTGATATCCATTTCCCTCAAACAAAAGACTGCCCAGAAAAAGCCCTTTTGGGAAAGTGAAGGAGGGGCCAGTCCCATGAACCCTGTTATGAAAGTAACACTGATAGTCACATCCAAGTTGAAGGGAATAGCATGTGGGCTTCAACTTTTTGAAACTATGGTTTCCTAGCATCCTTTGGTTACCACAATTCTGGGTTACATCTAGATGCAGAATCAGATTCCCTGGTAGATACCTTTGGAGCAGTTTTCCTTCAGACTAGTCATGATCTTGGCATCTTTCATTATGTGCATTTTTCTCAGAAGCTAACTATTATTAAAAGTAACTCTACCATGTGGGGGGAAAACTGTTGGCTGTCTGGACTACCTTTGAGGTCTGGCAACACAATTTAGAAGAAGCCACATTTCCTCTGATCAGTGTAATATAGAATACCCCTAGGCCACAAAATGACTTACTTAATCAATGCAAAATCCATTAATCCTCCCCCCCCCCTTTCTAGTCAAGTTTCCAGAGTCACTATAATTAATGTGGTGAATAAGTTCCAGGCTAGAATTCAAGAAACCTAGATTTTAGTCCTGGCTCTGACATTAACCAGATATCTGTTTTTAAGCAAATCGCTTTATTCCTCTTGGTCTCAATCTTTAAAATGAGGGTGATGAATTTATAATCTGTTGAACTCATAAGAAGGCTTCTCCTTTACCTGACTCCCCCATTCTAACAGTCTATGATGTCATACCTCATTTCCACAAATCGGGCTGATGCTTAGCATAGCACCTGACACATAGTAGGCGTTTAATAAATGCTTACTTATTGATTGGTTAAAAGAATACTTGGCTACATAGGATAATGTCCATTTGGCTTGTTTACTGTGCCCATAAATATTATGTAATTTGAAATTTACCTAGATTTAGCTCAGTTAGTTCAAGAACAGAAGCAGATGGAGATTGCACAGGAGGAAAGCTAAGCTCTCTAGCATATGCACCCATCTGTCTTTCTAGCATGTGCACCCTTTTGTACTCTGTTCAACGGACTTTTGATAGTGAGTCTCACGTATATGTCTTATTGGGTTCAACAGAGAACCAAGTCCTGTCAGTTCACCAGTGGTCAGTAAAAGGACCCCTATCAAGATACCTGGGAAGTTTGGTAGCCTCAAATATAAAAAGGCTACATAGAGTACATGTCCATGTGCAAAACCTGAAGCTGGGAGAAACTAGAAGGACAAATGTACAGCTCTTACTCAACTCTGCTCAATCCTGATCCTGATTACCAACAATTTTGACAATGATTAATCTTACCTTTCTCTTGTATTGAGTCAACATCATATTTTCCTATCCTGTATGCATTGATGAAAAGAGATCATGTCAAGTCAAATACTACCATCACTGCCAGTAATTGTCAATCCTTGCAGAATGGGTTCATCTCCCCCAGTTTCTTGTCCAAAACAAAAGTTCCCATTTCATATCTTTTTTTCCCTAGAAATCTTTTTTTTTCCATCCCTATAGATCAAAGGTTACCACCATAAACACAACATGCCCAAGCAAATGGGAACAAACCAGACCTTACAATAATATCTATGATGGTATGTCATATACCAACAAGATAATTTCACTCCCCCTTTTTATCTCTGTTAAAACAACTACTACTTTTCTCCTACAATTCCTTTCCCTTATCACATTTATTCATGGAACTAATCAGGCTATTGTAATGGTAATAGGAAATTAAAGATCATCCCTGCCTCTTAATAGGCTTAGGTGAATTTGAGGACCTTTCCTGATTTGAAAATAATCTCTGCTCCCTAATAGAATGAATGTGGTCACATGGAGCCTGTGGTGAGAGGCTTGTTTTTCAGGAATGCCCACACCTTGTTATTTTGTTATTGGGCAGTGGGTCACAAGGGTTGTTACATTCTCTGACCCTGGAGAAGGCTACATATACCCTGATGTGAGGTTTTGCTTTGGGGCTCACTCATGGGAAGAGTTGTGTGATTGGGCCAGATGAGACTCTGGGTGACCACTGAGCCACCCGACTTTGAAAACCCAGATGTTGGTGCTTCTCTCTGGGATAACTGACTAGGTATGGATGTAATGGTCAGACAGCTGGAAACCCTGTCTGTTTGTCTGTATTTTTTGTAACTTCTGTTTGTATTATCTGAAGTTGAGGGTGCTGAGTTTCTCCTCTGAACAAAGTAAATGATATGACTTTGATTAAAGTAAGATTGTTAACCTCTTCTTGAGTTGTTTTCCTTTAGAAAAGCAGATGAAAGAACCTGTGCTAGCAACCATCCTGGGTATAATAGGGTGCTTTCTGTTACAGATATAGACTAACTAGGCTGAACTCTAAACTATTCAAATCAAGCCAAAATGATACACAAAGGAACTATTCATTTCCAGAAAAATCCAAGAAAATTTTTAGTTAAGGCACTACTCACTTCCCTAGGACTGGCTTCTTCAAAGTAGAAACAAAAAGCCTATGAAACATATTCTGTGAGGCCTGCATTCTATCAGAGAAATATCTGGCCAGGTTTCATCACTGCCTTATTCCTGCTGTGATTTAGCCAATTCTGGATGATCTCCAGATTTCCTTGTGCCCTAAGAACAAACACAGACCAAATGATTAGCGCTCTGTCCAAGCATCTCAACTGGGGGAACTTGACTTCCCAGGATAAATAAACAAGGCTAGGAGTTGTTAACCTTTTTGTGTCTTGGAGCCCCTTTGGTTGTCTCAGGAAGGCTAATAGATCCTTTTTCAGAATGCTTTTAAGTAATTTAAGGAAATTCCAAATTTCAGGTTAGTGAAATAATTATGTCATTATTTCCCAATTCAAGTTCCCATTCCCCTGAAATTTATCCACAGATTCCTTGGGAATCTATAGAACCAAGACTGAGTTTTGTTAATTTCATCTTTTGCTAATTTGAAACTCTGCCAAAAAAGGTACTAAAGTATATATACTCTTTGACCCAGAAACATCACAAGATTTTAAAGAGGAAAAGGACCCATATGTGCAAAAAACTTAAAGCATTAATTTTAGTAGTAGTAAATAACTGGAAACTAGGGTGACACCCATACACTGACGAAGGGCTGAATAAATTATAGTAAGCAAAAGTAGTGGAATATGGTTGTGCTCTAAGAAACGATGAAAGGTATAGTTTCTTTGAAACCTGGGAAGACTTGTAGGAAGAGACCCAGAGAAAAATGATCAGAACCAAGAGATTAGTTTATGCAATAACAACATTTGAAAAACAAACAAAATTGAAAGCAGTAAGAACTTGGATCAACATGATGACCAGCCATGATTCTAGAGAACCAACAATGAAATATCCTACATACCTTATGACACGGTGATGGGACTCAAAGTGTAGAATAAGCCAAATATTTTTGTGGACATGGCCAATGCAGGAATTTGTCTGTCTTGAACATGAAGATTAGAGAGGTTTTACTTTTGCTTTTCATTTTTTGGTATTGGAGAAAAGGATGCAAGAACAAATTGATTTTTGTTAATTGAGAAAAGCAAAATTTAATCCAATGCAAAAAAGGACCCTTGTGCTAGACTTAGGCTTAGGTCTAGTGGCATAAGAACCTGGGAATATGCGTACAACTCACACAGAGATATATGAAAGGGGATTCCCAGAGTCTTGTGGAAGATAAAGAGTTCTTAGGTATACAGCTCTGAGGGAATTTCATGTGCTTCCAATTCACAGTAACAATTCATCAATACCTTCCCCCTGAAAGGCTACATGGGAGGGACTTTACTTAATAGACATAGTTATATCTCAATCTATCTATCTATCTATCTATCTATCTATCTATCTATCTATCTATC
>NW_027187347.1:12634750-12634961 GCF_028583685.1 Petaurus breviceps papuanus
ATCTATCTATCTATCTATCTATCTATCTATCTATCTATCTATCTATCCATCCATCCATCTATCCATCCGTCCATCCGTCTATCCGTCTATCCGTCCGTCTGTCTGTCTATCTATCTATCTATCTATCTATCTATCTATCTATCTATCTATCTATCTATCTATCTATCCATCCATCCATCCATCCATCCATCCATCCATCCATCCATCCATC
>NW_027187347.1:12634971-12652240 GCF_028583685.1 Petaurus breviceps papuanus
ATCCATCCATCCATCCATCCATCCATCCATCCATCCATCCATCCATCTATCCATCTATCTATCTATCTATCTATCTATCTATCTATCTATCTATCTATCTATCTATCTATCTATCTATCTATCTATCATCTATCTCAACAGAAAACCTGTATAGATTTGCCTCTTCTGCTGGCTGTCATTCTTGGCTGGTAACCAGTTGACTGAGAGACCAGTGAAAATGGTGCAAAAAGTATAGGATTTGAGAAAGTGTGGTGCCTTCACACAAAGAGGAATTACAGCCTCTCTCCTTAGTACAGACAATCTCATTTCTGTTTGCTTACATATTAAACATGCCTTGTCTTAACTCCATGTTCATTGTTTATGTTCTTGTCTTTTGCTCCTTAGAATTATTCCTTTTCACACTCTACATGTAGGGAATCAGATTATGATTTCTCAAAAGAATCCATTGAGCTTGACTATGCCTTCCATCCACAGTATATATCCTTGTAACTTCCTTCTGTTCATATCAGTGAAGAAGAGAAAAATGACACATAATTCTAGACTCTGGATAACATAGATAGCAATAGTACTTTTTTTTAAACCAGAAAGATTCATTCCCAATGATCAGTCTTGCTTATTAGCTAAGAAAACCTTTCCTTCTTCCTTTCCTCCACCCCTAACCCCATCCTATAACTTTGTTAAATTGTTTTGCTATCAGTATTCTGTGAAGCCCAGACTTCTTTTGGTCAGAGAAGGCTCTGAAGTGAGCTTGTAGGTTTGTAAGAGACATTAAAAAGCATATTACCTCTTTTTCAATAAACCAGTGATTTAAGTAATGGAGATATGTCCTTTATAAAAGCAAATCACAGTCAATCTTATGCTTTCTCATGCTGTGCAACCAGACAGGGGAGCTTTCGTCCCCAATGCTAGGGTTTTCTCGGCTGCCAAAGGTATTAGATGGGTGCCCTCTCTGAGGCCTCCACATGCTCTGGCAATCTGCACACACACCCCAGGACCTCCATCCTAGACTGCAATCCAGATGCTAGCAGGTTAAAGAAGAGTGATTACCCCTCAGACTGGTCGCTTGGTCCCCCTACACTCTGCAGGCCAGGAGATGAAGCTGCCATGTGGTGCTGGCTGGCTATGCCAGTGTCTCAGAGGCTTCTCACCCTGGGGGCAAAAGCCAAGGTACTCCCACTTACTGGGTCCCAAAGTGCAGACTGCACTGGCCTTTCACTTTATCCTTAGCATCTATGTGCTGATAATTCCGGAAACAGCCACAGCTGCTGCTGATCTGGAGTCCCTTTTGGCCAGTGGCTGGTCAGGCTTGCCCTGGAGCTAAAGCCTGGATGTGGAGCTGGGCTCAGCTCCCAAAGTGCTGTGCTGGCCAATTTCTGCCAGCCTACTGGACTGTTCTCAGTGGGAAGTTAGCTTTTTTGTGTCATTTTGTGGGTTCTGCAGTTCCAAAGTTTGTTCAGAGGCCCCTTTTTGCATTGATTAAATTTAGTTGAGAAAATTTTAATAATCAAAAGATATATTGGAGAGCATCTTGGGGTAGTTCAGAGGATGTCAAAATTAGCTAAGCATAATTCATTCCATGTTTTCTTCCTATTTAGTTTGTTGTCAATTTCCAGTATCTGCGCTAAATATAGGTATGCTATTTGCTATTAGCCTTTCAATTGGAATGACCATTAAATATCTGGACAAGAGGCATTTTTCTTCCACTTGGTTTTTCTGTTGTGGATTTGTAGAACAATTTCTTTGTAGTATTTATAGATCACACTGGGGATTATTATCTAGATAATATTCTGTCTCTGTCTCTCTGTGTCTCCCTGTCTCTCTCTGTCTTTGTCTCTGTCTCCAATTTTTATATCTATGTGATATTATCTGAAGAATTTTCCAGGACGTGCAGGCAACACAAAATCATCTACAAACAGGATTAGGGGAAGGACTTCATGATATATAGGAAATCTATCTTTTATTTGGACTTTTTACAAGATATCCTTCATGAGTATCAAATAGTTTATGCTTTCTTTGATGTTAATAATAAAAGTCATTGAGTAGGGTTATCTCTAGAATTACATTTGTCAAGGGATGTTGAAAGATCATATATACACATGTATATATGTATGTATATATATATAAGTATATGCATGCATGTAAATGTATGTATACACACATACATATGAGACTTCTTGTTGAATGAAAATCTTTTTTAAAAAATTGTGGTTTATTTTACCTAATAAAATGCTTTTTGGTCATCAGAAACAATAAGCACAATGGTATTTTGCATTCTTTGCAAGTCAGCTGTGGGATTGTAAGATGCTATCTTTTGTAGACAATCATTTATAAAAAGCTTTCTTGATTCCCTTTCATATTTTCCTAAAGGTGAGCTTTAATATGTGGGTAGATCATTCACATATAGATTTTAGGATAATGGGGAAATAGTCATAGACATTTATAGTTATTGATATTTCTCCATTAGCTTTTTGAATATTGATGTCATTCATTGTTTTTTTTCCTATTGTTTTGTTATTTTCCTTTCCTCAAGACATGATGCAATGGAATCTTCTCCCTCAGTGCTTTCAGGATTGCATCTCCTCCAGAATGGAATTCTTTTTTGTGTATTTAGTTTGGTCCAATGATTCATTCCAAATTCTTGTTCATGTTCCTCATTTCCATTTCTGTATCTCATACAATACAGCAGAGTCTAAGATACTAGGATCCAAGTGTGGTATTTCGTCTGTCAAAGAAATTCATAAATCTGTTCTATCTTACACACATTT
The DNA here is from genome assembly GCF_028583685.1 of Petaurus breviceps papuanus. Taxonomy (NCBI): domain Eukaryota; kingdom Metazoa; phylum Chordata; class Mammalia; order Diprotodontia; family Petauridae; genus Petaurus; species Petaurus breviceps. Next base: position 12,637,737 of record NW_027187347.1, read on the forward strand.
GTTGTCTTGTCACCTTCGACTATGCATGTTCTTGAGATAACATAGTTCAGATTGGGCTAAGGTCAAGCTTTCTAAAAACCTGTAATATCTTTTTTATAAAGTAAAAGTGCTGAAAATATATTATCTTCTTCTGTACTGTTTTACAAATTAAATTTTATTCTGAAGTAGCATCATCCTTGACTCTTTTTTTTTTGGTAAGGAGATTGAATGTATACTGCCTAAAGAAATTTCTGTATTCTCTTGGCCTCCACTTTGTGGCTTCTGCTTTATATCAATGAAAGTTACATAGGAAAGAGTGATAATAGAAGTGAACATTTTTGCTTCTTTCCCTGCATTTCCCAATGAGTATTTTGAATAGTACAGGTTAAAGATGGTGTGATTGTTTTTGATATCTTCTTCTCTGTAGTCTTTTTTATTCTGATAGTTATTTTGATCTTTATTTAAACTTGATATTCAATCCTCACATAGATAGCTGATTCTGATAGGAATTTCCTAAGGGTAAACAGGTGTTTTCTGGCTGTTAAAATGTTGTCAATATCCTTTTCTTTTCTTATGATATTCAGTCTTTTTTGGAAAAAAGTAATTTTGATACATGGATACAAGATTTCTTGGCAGACCACACACTTTTGGGCCCTTCAATTTCATGAGCCACATTTTCCCAACACATTTCTCACCATCTTCCCCTGTGTCCACCTTCATGTTGGAGCTACCAGTTATCAAAATATATGTTGATTTAGTTTGGGGCATCTTAAAAAGTTCTTCATGGGATTTTTCTCCCACTACACCCTCTGCAACAGATGTTGGCATCTAATTTGCATTTATTTTCATGATGATTCATCATGATTTTTATGATTTCTTTGCTCATGCTCATCATAAGCAGCACAAAATGAGAGGATGAAATTGCCCCAGGAAAAGCTTGTACAATCATAGATTCGAAGCTGGAAGAGACCTTGGAGATGATCTAATCCAGGGATTCTTAAACTTTTTTCACCAGAGACCCCTTTGGCATTTCTTAAATCATGGGTCACAACCCTACATGGGATCACAACCCTACATGGGATCACAATTAAGAGGCACTGATCCACTCCCCACCCCATTTTATAGATGAGGAAACTGAGGCCCAGAGAAGATATGACTTACTCAAGGTCACATAGGTAGTAAGTATCAGAAGGGGCTAGGTAACATAATTCTTGTTGCTTTTATAGTCCTGGCAAAACTAATGCTGCAAACTCTTTTATTTGTCTCTCTAAGGAGAAATTGTGAATCATTTTGCCATTTATATGTAACTTCATTCTGTCTCCATGTTCCATTTATTGTAAGATCAGTATTGAAATGGTTCAGTTCTTCCTATTTGTGTTAATTCCCACCCAATTGCAATGATCTCAAATTTAGAGCAGCTAAAGTTAAACCAATATTTGTAGATGCTGTGAAAACTAGATGATTTTAGAACCCTTGGCTACCTATCCTTTCTTTCTCCCCTCCCCCAATTAGTCCTTTTCCCCAGTGGAAGAAGTAGAAACACAGGATAAGTACTTATGATTTTTTTTTCAATTTCCTGGCTTGTATCTATATAATAATTCATCATCTGGTAGACAAAATTACTATTTATTCAAAATGCAACTGAGTAAAATTCCATTGTGGAATAAAATATACTTGAAGGAGCAATGTATTTAGGGGGTGTTTTTAGATTGAACACTGTATCAGCAATGCCATATTCACAATGCCTATGGAGATTACAAATATGCTGATATAATTATCCATTACAAAATACGTCATGCTTGCCATATGGGGAAATAAACTAGAAAATTTATTAAGATACCAAAAGACTGAGTCCCAAAACCAGAAAGTGAAAGCCATCAGAGTAGTTATGATATTGGCACAGGTAGATAAAGTAGAAAGCACCCACATTTTCAAGAATTTAAAACAGAACAGGCTACCTCAGGCAAAGGTCCTCCTCTCCCCACTCACAGCAACAACCCAGCGTCCGGGAAGCACGCTCCCAGCAGCTCCGGCCCCTGGCAGTCTTCAGCAGGAGTCCTTAGCAGAAATTCTGGCTAAGTCAAAAAGGGCTTTGCGCTGCCGTTGCCTCTGCTGCTGCTGCCGCCGTCACCACCACCGCCAGCCACTGCAGGAACACTAGCTTGGCTTCCGCTTCCTCTTGCTCCGCCCCTTCCTGCTACGTCAGCAAGTCCAATGGGGCATGGAAGATCTTTAAATCCCATAACCCTTACATTCGGCCCCAAGATCTTTCATGTCCCTTACTTGGCAAAAATACAGTAGGAATAACTGGTGTCAACAAAATTTCACAACAATATAGCAAGAATAGCACACAATAAACACAGAAAACCATATTTTAGGGTGGGGCTTGAGCACAAGCTCCCCATCATTCCCCCCACCCCAAACAAATGGGGCCCCAAAATCTTGTGGTAAGGGGTGAAGATCTCTTCTTCTATGGCTACTTGCTGCTGAAATCAGATGTAGAGCTGTCCCTGTCCTAAGGGGTCCCATTTGAGAGGTCAGTTCTTAATATGCTTGATGCCAGGTCCAAGGGTGACACATCACAGTTGCAGACAGGGGGTGACATCCAGCTTAAGCTATCAGGCATCTACAGATGGAGGGTACCAAGCCTGTGGAAACAAATCTAACAAACAAGGTGAACAAACAAAAAATCAAGAAAAAGCAAAGAGACAATAACCAGACTATCGTAGCCTCACTCACGGTAGAATAAATGAGTGAAGGGTACAATTTTGTAATCATCTTCTCCAGAATAAACAATAGTTACAGTATTATTTCTCTGGTGCCTTCATCAGTGATTCTTACTATCTAAGACACTAAAGACTCCCCCATTCTTTGGGTAAATCTACTCAATATATCAGTGATCTCCTGTTGAGTGAAATCCTCAATTATCTCCCTGGACTCTGTTTTGCCTCGGTGGTTCTCCTGTCTTCTTCTTCGTATGGGGAGAGCTTCTACATTGGAAGACTCCTCATCTAACCTTGCTCCATTCTCCTCACACACATTCTCCTGGAAGCTGTCAGGGCAACTCTGCCCAGCCTGTACAAAAGCTGCATGCACATTCCTTCTGCTAGTTTTTTGCTTCCTTTTAGCTACATGAACAGTAGCTTGCTCCTGGACCACATGAGTCCCTCCAGTTTGCTCTTTTGAGTGCTGTGACACAGAAGAATCCTCAGGCAAACCAGCTGACTCCCTAGCCATCCGAGCTCTTTCCTTCAGCAGCTTATCCCTACTTTTACACATAAGGCGATAACTTGTTAGCAGCACCCAGCCTCTCCTGCACACTCCTGCCAGTTCTTTGCCTGGTTCTATGGGTATTGCTTTCAAACATCTTTCCAGATCTCCAGGTTCTCCCTCTTTTAGCGTTGGTTCCCAGTTTTCACAGGGCCCTGTGCTTTTAGCCAATTCTCTGGCTAGAGAGGAATAAGGCAAATCCTCCCATCCTGGAATAGCCATTTCTCCCTCTAAAGCCCCACTGCTTCCAAATAGAGGCCTGACATTTTTTGATCCCATCCTGGTCGCCAAATGTATCAGCAGTGCCATATTCACAATGCCTATGGAGATTACAAATATGCTGATATAATTATCCATTACAAAATACGTCATGCTTGCCATATGGGGAAATAAACTAGAAAATTTATTAAGATACCAAAAGACTGAGTCCCAAAACCAGAAAGTGAAAGCCATCAGAGTAGTTATGATATTGGCACAGGTAGATAAAGTAGAAAGCACCCACATTTTCAAGCCTTTAAAACAGAACAGGCTACCTCAGGCAAAGGTCCTCCTCTCCCCACTCACAGCAGCCACCCAGTGTCCAGGAAGCGCGCTCCCAGCAGCTCCGGCCCCTGGCAATCCTCAGCAGGAGTCCTTAGCAGAAATTCTGGCTAAGTCAAAAAGGGCTTTGCGCTGCCACTGCCTCTGCTGCTGCTGCCGCCGTCGCCACCACCGCCAGCCACTGCAGGAACACTAGCTTGGCTTCTGCTTCCTCTTGCTCCGCCCCTTCCTACTATGTCAGCAAGTCCAACGGGGCATGGAAGATCTTTAAATCCCATAACCCTTACAAACACCCAGATATCTGGATATAAAGTGAGGTTAATGTCTCTTTAAATGAAAAGTGTGGAAATAGTTTGTGTGGTGGAAATAATACTGACAAGAAAGTCAGATAATATGGCTTTGTCTTTCTAGGTAAACTCTGGTGAGTCAATTAATTTCTCTGGGTTTCAGTTTGTTCATCTTCAAAAGGAGGGGGTTGGGCTCAATAAGCACCGAGACCCTTTCTAGCATTGTAATCCCAAGGTTTTGTGAAATAATATACATTTGTTGTCCCATGTGCTTATAAGGACCATGTGGACTTTTTTTCTACTACTGCTCCAAATGTTTTCCAAGAGGATTAAGGGAAATAAACACTCTACATATGTAGATGAGAAAAAATGAAACAGAGAAACAGACTATCTAATAAGCAAGGGGGAGAGAAGATGATATAATGACCAAAAGAGATGAGGTAATCAATTGTTTCATATATTTGTCATTAGTAAGATGAATGAAAAAAAAAAGAAAGCAAAGTAGCCAGTTAGGCAGTTTGAATATTTACAAATATCTAGAATGCAAGGTATACATTCAGGTTAAGAAAGTAGTAAAAGCTATAGTTTAATAAAGCTTAAATGATAGTCTGGTCTATACAGCTTTACAGAATTGATCCAAAGTAGGATTGATTTGTTTTTGTTTTCTTTTTGCTGCCGTCATAGTGGATGGTCACTGAGCAATTGATTGTGTTGTTGGGTGGTTGGTCTGATTTGGTCATCGAGATGAATGAAATAATTGGACTGACTATTTCATGGTTCAGTTATCTTGGCTATGTTAATGACAAAATTAGATTCACTATATGACAATGTGTTCAAATGCATAGCGATCAATCAATGAATGGTAGATCCAAGCAGTCCCTGTTCCTTTGTTGTTCATGATATTGGAAAGTCAAGAATTAAGGAAATACCAAAGGAAGACTGAAATGAACACTTCAATGAAAAATGTAACTATAGAAATGCAAATCTGTAAATCTTTCCTAGACAATGGATACATGAAGATTTAATGCTAAAATGGTGTAGTTGAAAAGACAATAAATGGTGTCAAAAGACCTGGGTTTAAGTCTAAATTTCAGTATTTACTGGTACTGTGACCTTGGGCAAATCACTTGACCTTTTTGAGGATCCATTTCCTCATTCATCAAATAGTAATAATAATCAATACTCTGCCCCCATTGCAGGATTATTGAATAAAGTGAAATAATGTGAAAGCAGTAGAAAAAAAATATTGTAAAAAAGCTTCCTGGAAAGCTTTTGAAAACCAGTGACTAGATAAACTTTCCTTATAAAATTAACAAATGAGTAATGGTAGATACTGACATTATTCTCTCCTTGTGCTCTCTGTCATAATTTTATGTAAACATCACTTCTAGTCGCTCTATGTTGCCTTATAATTGCATGGATTAAGATCCAGTTTCGAAATGTAAACAAAAGATGGTAGGAAATGAAAATGTATGAATTTGATGAGAAGTGTGCTCCTAGGAGGGTGTCACAGAGGTTGGTATTTTAAGTTATGGTAAGGGACTATTTGTAATTTTTTTAATCATCCAGGGAAGGTATTAAACAACATACTAATGAAATTTGCAAGTGATATTAAATTTTGAATTATTGGTATCAATTGTAAAGACAAAAATAGTAATACAAATGAACCTTAAGAGGTTACACATATGGACCCAAATAATGAAATAAATTCTCTATGGGGAAAAAATGAAAACTAATATTATATCAGGGGAAAAATAATTCAAGATAGAGAATGTGTGTGTGTGTGTGTGTGATATTAATAACAATTCACACTTACAGGTTACTTTAAGATTTACAAAACATCCCTCTCCCCCACCCCATAATGAGCTAGTTAATATAAGGATTGTTATCCCTATTCTATAGCTGAGAAACTAAGGTTATAAGTAGGGAAATGACTTACCAACAATCACACAGCTTGTAAACTTAGACATCAATAATGCCTGATAGTCCTGGGACACATTCAGTAAATTAGTTGATCCAAGCTTCACTCAATATAGCTCAGATAAGGAAAAGTTACTCCAGGTTTTGCTTGCATGGAGACTAGTGTGCTGGTGATGGAGAGGTGAGGAGGATGAAAGGATGGAAAAGGGTGTCAGACCTTCCACATCAACATGTCTGCCAGCTTGTATTGGAATCAACATGTCCTTACTAATAAAATAGGAAGCATAAACATTTAAATCACCTTTTCTCTGGGTCCCTTCTAGTTCTCTAAAGATGCTCCTATAATTTTATGATTCTATAATCTCTTCTTCCATTCATAATCAAAGTCTTGGAAAAAGTCATTTAATTATTTGCCTCTACTTCTTCTCTTCCCATTTCCACTGCTCTCTCATAGTTCTTTTCCTTCTCATTCTCTTTCATTGGATCTTGTCCTTTTTCTCTTAACTATGGGTATTCTCTGAGACTCTATACTAAACTGTTTTCTCTCTCTAAATCCTCTCTCTTGGTGATCTCATAACCTTCCATGGATTGAATTCCCATCTCTTTGAATATAAATCCAAGATCTAGATATCCAGCCCCAATCTCTTTCCCACATTTTAGTCCTGCACTAACAATTTTCTGTTGGACATCTCCAACAGGCTATTCTCTAGGCATCTTAAAACTTAAAATGTCCAATAGAATTTATTATATCCTCCTAAAGTCACTCTTTTCCCAAATTCCCATATTTATGTTGAGAGTTCCAGGCACTCAGACACAACTTTTATATCATCCTCGATACAAAAATATATCCTTGATGCATCCTTTTCTCTTTCACATCCGCATAAAACATCTGTTATTTGTTTCTTTTAACCAATGTCACAGTGCCAGTAAATAGTGAAATTTAGACATAAGTTCAGGTTTTCTGACTCCGTTTCTTGTCTTTTCAATTACACCATGTTAGCATTCAATCTTCATGCATCCATTGTCTATGAAAATTTTGCAGATATGCATTTCTATTGAAATGTTCATTTCAGACCTCCTTCAGTATTTCCTTCATTCTTGACTTTCCAACATCATGAGCAAAAAAGAAATAGGTACTGATTGGATCTACAATTCATAGATTAGCTCTGCACAAATGTAAAAGATTTTATCTTCACATTTCTCAGATCCATCCTTTCATGGTCACTAATCCTAATATGGACCCTCATCATTCACAGATAAGAATATCTACTATTCTCAAAAAAAAAAAGAAAAGAATTTCTACTATTGCCATAGACTACTGTTTTTCCTCCAAGTTTCTAGTATCTTCTCTCTTTATTTTGTCTCCCACTAATCTTCCTAAAGCAGAAGACTGTTATTCCTATGCTCAAGAAATTCCCATGGTTCCCCATTAACTCTCCATGCCTTCACTATCTCTTATGCCAGGAATGCATAATCACAGAATCCATGATTTCCTTCCAGGCTCAGCTCAAAAGCCACCTCTTACCTGATGTTTTTCTACATCTTCTCAGATGCTAATTCCTCATTCATGAAACAAATCTGAATTGCTTTTGTATATATTTTGCACACACTTATATATGTGTATTTTTTTCTTCTGAAAAGTTCTTTGTAGTAAGATAGCAATTCTTATATATAGTATGCCTAGCACCTAGCTCTGTATCTTACTCAAAGGATTAGATTGGAATGGAAATCACTGAATCCCCAGTGGGTAATCTTTCCCTCCCACTGATACTTTTGTAAACCAGGGTCTCTCTTTCTCAGTCATCAACTAACACCACCTTTTCTGACTCTTGTCCCATGTGAAAAAAATCTTTGTTATAACTCTGCTTGGGAGTAGGAATAGGAAACAACAGCAAGGGAACGGAGTGACCAGAATAATCAGTTTATTAGAAAAATTGCCCTGCTAGAGGATAGAAAAAGGAAGAGTGTAAATGTAACACTGCACTTTGTCACTGTGCAGCACACATTTTGTATTTTAAGATTACTCCTCACTTTAATAAGATAGTTTTTGTTCTTTAAGATGATTTGGTACAGTGGCCTCCTCTAAGGGAAGGAGACAGAAAGGCCAGAAATCCCCAAAGTGTAATCTTTGGAAGAGAAATCTCCTTTGGTGCCCCAGATAGTAAGAGTGGAAGGTTAGTCAAGTGAATGCTAATAAAATCCATCTGGGAAACCTTCTCTCTGACATTGGCCCATGTGGGTGCCTTTATTTTATATTATCTCTAAGCTACATATATTCTAGACCAGATATTCACCAGGATGACTGGAGATGACCCAGACAGAAAATTGAGGTTGGAATGAGGTCAGAAAATTAATGAAGATCATGGATACAAGAGATAATAATAATAACAACAATAACTACTACTTATATAGCTTCTTTTTTTTTCAAGCACTAGACAATTTTTTTTTAATTTTGTCCTCATAACAACACTATTCTTATCTCCATTTTACAGATGGGGCAGACAGAAGTTAAATAACTTGCCCAGAGCCAAGTATACTATTAAGTAGTATCCTAAGCAAGATTTCAGTTTGGATCTTCCTATCTTCAGGTCATGGAATCATCTAGAAGCTTAGAAGGAAGTATCAATCCAATGCAGATGAATACAGGAATATATGCACATACTTTTGGTGTTTTGTGAAGCATTTCTCAGACATGAAAAATACTAGTTATAGTTCTGTGAGTCCTCCATTCTTGAAACCATTTGTTTGCTCAAGTAGCTCCATGAATTCATCACGTTTTAGATATGAAAGAAACTGGCTGAAAATGAACATTACAAATGGTCACAATGGATGGACATGGGTATTATGATAGAATTTGAACCAAAAGTGAATGAAACATGTGCTCATTTCATGAACTTTGGTTTATGGAAAAATATTCATTCCTTTGCTCATTATCTGGAGGTAAGATAAATGAGAAGGAGCTGACTCAGTGCTCCTTAAAGGTGAGTTAGAAGGCAAATAGAAGGGAGTGGGTTGAGTTACTTGCCTAATTTCTTCTTGTCCAGGTGCGTTTTTCATGGACAAAAAGAAGTGAGCCTGAAACCTGATTTCTTTGCTTTACTAATTTTGCTGGTTGGCTCCAGTGAATGAACTACTAAACATTAGGTTTGAGATAGGTGGTACTCATGATGTTCCAAGTCTAGCCCTTCACCAGTCATGATCATATATGAAGAAACCAAATGCCGCTCAAGTTGTATCTTCATAGTACTGTAGGGAGATCAATGATTTTGTTGTGGTCTATATCTACAATAAAGACAAGAATGTAAGACAAAGAATCTAAGGCATTGTTCATTAGTCCTGCCTCTTCATATAGCCCTTTTAGTCTTTCTTCAAGGCTTATTTGTAGTTCAACCAGGCATGTCATTGGTGTCTGAGGGGAGTCAACCTCATGTATAAGTTCTTGGTAGTTTTTGTTGAATAGAGTCCAAAAAATACTAAAAAGTGAAGTTGACTAATAATCCAGGATTTCATAGGAGCTAAAAGGATTTTTCTAATTCTAAGATAGATATTTAGAGAACCAGACTTTGAGTAGTAGTAGAAAAAGAATGATCAAAAGAAGGGACTAAATCTTGGCCAGGGGCTTCTGCTAGCCTTTTTTGACTGTCTGACTAGTAATGACTATCATGTCCCTAGGCAATTGTAATGGGAATGTAAATTTTTAAGATCTTCCCTGCCCCTAGGCTAAAGTGTACCTGGAGCCTGGGGTGGGAGGCTTGTTTTTCAGTAGATACTTCTTGATTGGCCAGTGAGTCAATAAGGTTGTTACATTCTCTGAGCCAGGAGAAGGCTATATAAGCCCTGATGTGTAGCTTTGTTTTGGGTCTCACTTTGAAAAGTGTTCTGTGATTTGATCAGATGAAACTCTGGGAAGCTATTGTTGAGAGCCCCCCAGCTTTGAAACCCAGATGTTGATTTGGTATGGATGTAATGGTTGGACAGTTTGAAAACTGTCTACTTGATCTGTTTCTCTGTCTTGATAATTCTGTCTGTATATTCTGAAGTTCGGGGTGCTGACCTTTTTCCCCTGAACTAGGTAAACAATACATCTATGACTGATTAAAGTAAGCTTGTTAACCCATTTTGAGTTGCTTTCCTTTATCAAAGCAGATCCAAGAACCTGTGTTGGCAGCAAACCCTGAGGACCCTTGGGGTGCTTGCTGCTACAGCAATGTAGCCTAAATTAGCTTTAGCCTTCCTTGGAGAAGAAGAGATAGGCTTACCAGTCACTGTCTATAGATAGTAACAAAGAATGGCATATAGGCTGAAGATCAACAGATGAAAACCTAATGCAGCTTAGTGAAGATAGTAGGCAGAGAGGCCAGTAGTAGGACCCAGCACACAATGGAGACTAAATATCCAGCACAAAATGGCATGATGACTGTTCCATCTGTTGTTTGTGAAGGGGCTAGAATGAAAGGAGTGTATTTCCCTAGGCAAATGCATAGAGGTATGAGTTGTGCTTACCATGTGTCTCTCTATGTGTGCCTCACCGCATTCTTTTCCTGCATGTTCTTCATGTATTTTTCTTGGTCACATGTTTCCTCTGTGTATGTGTGTGTAAGTGCATATATTCATGTGTGTGTGTGTGTGTGTGTGTGTGTGTGTGTGTGTGTGTGTGTGTGTACTCCTCTTTGACAGTATAGTAATCCAAGAGATCGTACCTCTTTGGGTGTGGAGAAAATTTTCTCAGAACTTAATTTGTTAAGTTGTTTGATCAAATAACCTTTAGCTTTGGACATTGTACTTTTAATCCTTTCTGATTGACAGAGGAAAAATGAATGTATCAGTAGGATTTCTAAGTGGATTCTGAGCCAAAGAGTACTTAGACCTTGGGATAACACTCACGGCAACTATGCTTGAGGGGACAGTGGGTATTACAGTACCAAGAAAACTTAGTTCATTCAGACAAATCAGTGGGGGAAAAAAATCAGTCAAGCTGATTGTGATTAATGTGTATCTTTTTCAGTGCATTGTAATGGTATCATTTAGACCCTGAGTTTCCAGCTAAGGACATGGTGAAAACACATGTTGTTGCTATATTTACATGATGCTAAGGGTGTTTATGTGATGACTGAGTCAAGCAGATGCTGCACTATTGTCTAATATTGACATTTTTTGGATGAGTGACCAAAGAATGCATCACCGAGGATCTCGTCTAGTGGTGATGAGACTTTCCTTGCTTAGCTGGACAGGTACTCCTCAGATGGCAGACACAGCAGTCTGGCACTGGGATAACATTCAAAAACTTTTCCAGTCTGATAGAAGTTGCCAGAACCTGTACTTTGTTGGCAAAGCCATTAAGAACCTAGTGCCACTTCCACATCACAGTGAAGAATCAGATGAGGAAACCTGTCAAGTTCAACTAAAGTAAGAATTTCAATCATTCATATTATTTTTCCTTCATAGTACCAAGAATCCCTAGCAACTCTATCTTTTTCTCCCCTCTGAATTGAGTGTGTGTATGTGTATTCGTTGTTCATGGTTTTAGCTATTTTAGAAACAATCACATGTTTGATAGTCTATATGGAAAACATGTAGATCAAGAGTTTTTAACCTTGGATCTATGAACTTGTTTATAAAAATATTCAATAACAGCATTTCAATATAAATGTTTTCTTTGGAATCCTATGTATTTTATCTGTACATTTAAAAATATTATTCTAAAATAGGTATCAGAATGTTAAAGGAGTCTATGAAACTAAAAAGGATAAGAATGCCTGATTTAGGATAAATTTTTCACTTGCACAATACTTTATTTTCTCTTTTTTTTCCTTTGGTTTTGTGTGGATGAAGACTCAGAGTCATTGATACTGTGGGAGAAAATTAAAAGGATGTTCTGTAGAACCATTCATTATGGAAGCTTTGGGGTAAAATAAGAGGCAGATGTTTGCTACCCAGCCTTGAATAAGTCAGCTCACTTCAAGTGGAGGTGTCTTAGAACAATAAGGTAATATTTATCCTGGAAAATTAAAGCGACAAAAATGCCACCTAAAATTAGATTGAATTTCATGTCAAGTAGATAAGAATTTATTAAGCACCAACTATATGTTAGGCACTATGCTTAGCACTGGAGATACAAAATAATAAAAAGGTAAAAACAATCATCACTCCCAAGAAACTAACATTCTTTTTTTTTTTAATTTTTTGAGCAATAGAGGTTAAGTAACTTGCTCAAGGTTACACGGCCAGTTATTTCTGGGTGTGGTGCTGAGTATCTGAGCCCAGATTTGATCCAGGTCATCTTGACACTGGAGCCGGTGCTCTTACTCGCTGAACCACCTGGCCGCCCCTAGAAACTAACATTCTAATGGGGAAGACAACATGCAAACAACTATGTATAAACAAGACAGATACAGGAAAAGTTGGAGATAATCACAATAGGAAAACACTATCATTAATAATGATTGGGAAAAGCTTCTTACAGAAGGTGGGGTTTTAGTAGGGACTTGAAGGAAGCCAAAGAAGCTGGGAGATGGAGATTAGGGAGAAAATTCCAAATATGGGGTGGGGAGCATCCAATGAAAATGCACAGTCAGAAGAGGGGATGTCTTAGATGAAGAATGGCAAGGGGGCCAATATCACTGGGTTGAAGATCTAAGAATATTAGAAAATTAGGAAGGGGCCAGGCCACGAGAGGTTTAAAAGCCAAACAGAGGATTTCATGTTTGATTCTGGAGGCAATAGAAAGCCGCTGAAGTTTATCAAATAGGAAAGTTATCTGGTCAGATCTTCCTGTGGTTTAGGAACATTAATTTGACAGCTAGGTGGAGGATGGACTAGGAGGGCAACCAGAAGATTATTGAAATAGTCCAGGCATGAGGTAATGCACTAGCATTGTTAACAATGGTAAACAATGTCAACAGAGAGAAGGGAGCATATGAGAGAAACGTCACAAGATAGAATCCATAAGAATTGGCAACTGAGTGGTTATGGTGAATGAAACAAAGTGAGGAGTTGAAGTTGACACCTATGTTTCAATTCTGGGTGACTGGGAACATAGTGTTACCCTGAACGGTAACAGGAAAATTAGGAAAAGGTAAAGGCTTGGGGAGAAAACACTGACCTCTCTACTTCCTACTGCCAACTGGAAAGCAATAATGTGCTTGCCCTGATATTTAGGACTCGTTTATTTCCAGTTTATTGCTGCATCTATACCTGTAAACTCTTATGATTTCTTTGACTAGAATACCTGGGTACTGAAGTAAAATATCGTATGGAATCCAGTTCAACAACTACTTATTTTCCCTTCCCTGATTGCAAATAACCAGTTTGACTGAATTTTTCACCTTTTATATGGGTATTTTGGAATCCAACCCATAAATATGTATATTTTAGATACATACTGGATAGACAATGAACTAGGCTAGAACTTAATAGGAGGAAGAGAGTGGGATGGATTACTCTTGAAAATCAGGAAGAGTTTTTAATGACTGAGCTTTTGTGGAAAAAAAGTGGTTTGATCAGTGATTCTATATGGCTTTAAATCATTGAATGTTACTATTTCCAGAGTTAAAATTGCATATCACCCAAAAAGCAAGAAAGGAGGCATAGTGTGAACAGGGGGCAAGATATTACTAATAAATTGAGCCAGAGAGGTAAAAAAAATATTAGAGAGAATTACAACAGAAAAGAAAATGGATTGATCAGAACTGAAAAATAGCTGATAGGTGGTCCATATGTTCTGTCAGTGTCAACATAATATCAAAAGATCTTTTCTGAAGCATAGGTCAGAAGTTCATCGATCCCTGGTATGCCTCAGAATGTTGGGTGGTAGCTCCGTGGAATATTTACAAGAGGATGTGGTGTGGTAGGAACCACATCTAATTTCCCTTCCAACTCTAAAGCTGTCATTTTACTATATGCAGACAAAATAGGCTTTTCTATAAAAGATAACAAGATTCCTCAAGGCTTAATTGGTCTAGGGGACTAAGACTCACACTATTAACATAGCTTCCTGATTGCCTAGCTGTCAAAACCCAGTGCAGGATGAGTCAGGAGTTATTCAGTTTTGAAACATGCTCTTCTGTTGGCACGACACCATGGCAAATATGGAGGCAGGAGAGTTACAGCCAGTTGAATTAATGTTGTATCCTTGCTGAATATTCTTTCCTAGTATAGTTAAGTAAATTTCTCTTTTAAAATTGTTAAATGGTCTATAAGTATCTCATTTAATTTCAGTTCTGTCTGATCCACCAGACTGGCTTGAGTAAAGTCTGAGCCAAAAGACATGAACCAGAATCATATAGGAAGAGAAAATATGGACAGATTTTGATCTGTATGGATTACCCATTTTCATGTGATCACAAATCTACTCTTTGGATGGATTGATGTATTGATCTGATTATCATCTTACTTGTGTCCCAAGACAATCCTATGAGACAGGAGTAAGGATATAAGTCTTTCTTTCCTTCTTCCTTCCTTCCTTCCTTCCTTCTTTCCTTCCTTCCTTCCTTTCTTCCTTCCTTCCTT
>NW_027187347.1:12662240-12731260 GCF_028583685.1 Petaurus breviceps papuanus
GGTGACTAGTCATTGAGAGCTAGTGAACAATTCTGGGAAAGATACTGAGGGAGAGAGGAAGAAAGAGGTAGAGAGAGAAGGGAAGGAGAGAGAAAGGGAGGGGGTAAAAGAGGAAGGGGAGAGAGTGAGAGAGGAGGAGAGGGAGGGATAGAGAGAGGGAGAGTAAGGGAGGGAGGGAGAGAGTGAGAGAGAGAGAGAGAGAGAGAGAGAGAGAGAGAGAGAGAGAGAGAGAGAGAGAGAGAGTGTGTGTGTGTGTGTGTGTGTGTGTGTGTGTGTGTGTGTGTGAGAGAGAGAGAGAGAGAGAGAGAGAGAGAGAGAGAGAGAGAGAGAGAGGGGAAGCAGAAAAGAGGTGGAGAGGGGGAAAATAAGAAAGAGAGAGAGAGCAGGAAAGGAAGGAAGGAAGAAGAAGAGGGGAAGGGACAATACAATCATGCTGTGCTGTATGAGAAGAACAAAACAGGTAGAGCTAAAGATTTTTTTTCTACTTACTGGTAAGAATTTCCCAGATTATTGGATATGAGGGGAGAAAAAAATCTTTTAACTGCTTCTAGTCTGGACATGATGCTTACATTTCCTTAACATCTGGTAGCAGAATGTTACTTCCCTGCCTTTATTCACGTTTTCTTTATGGTTTGGGTTTAGCGTATGGTCACTGAACGGGAAAAAGCTGAAAATGTGCTTGGCTGGCAAGAAACAAGGATTTTTTTGGCTACTGACAAATGCTCAGGGTTTTATGTCTCTGGTTTTGAGGATGTGCATGTAAAAAGGTACGATGTTGTCGTGGTCGGGGGAGAGAAGAGGTGACCTGAGAAATAGATAATTCTTTATTTTATGTACAGAATGATGGGGTGCGCGCGTGTGTGTGGGGGTGATTTTCAGTGCTAAATCTGCCTGTTCTGTCACGTAATTCCTTCTGATGTGCAGCTAGAGATGCTTCATTTCTTATATGAATATGCCTTGGTATGGGGGCAGGTGTACTTCCAAAAAACAAAAAAACGTGTGAAGGTTTTTTTTTTTTTAGAAAAAGAAAAACTATGTTTGTGGGTGACTAAAATATTTTTTTTTTATTAGATAGACTAAAAGAAAGAATTAATTTACAGAAAAAGCAATTGGACTTGAAGAAGGGGGGGGGAAGCCCTCTTCCTGATCGCCTTCATAGTAAGAGCAGTTAGACAACTGTGCACCAGCTGGTCTGAGGAGAGGGTGGACCACGCCCCTAGGAGCTTTGAGCTCCGATGGGATGGGAAAGACTACCCGGGTGTTACCTGTTGGAAATCAGTTTTTTTCTTCTTTTCTCTTTTTCTTTCTTTTTTTCTTAAAAATAAAATACTGGTTCTCTTTGGATGCTTCTGGGGCTTCCAGGGCCAGAGACACCCGAGGCTAAAGATAATAAGCAGGTGACTCATTTTCATCCGGAAGAGGGACAAATACCAGATTTCCAGCCCCCCAGGCTCCCTCCTTCCACCCCACCCCCACTTTTTTCTCCCTCCATTTCATATTGCTCATTTATATCTTGAAAGGCATTTTGGAAACTTGACAGAAGAAACAGAGGGAAGGACGGTTTACAGGATTCCGCAGTTACCAGCTATCTAAAACTAGGATTGGAACAATCGTTGGGGCATACTGTAGATCTTTGAGGAGGGTTAAGGAGAAAATGTAGGCAGGGTGTGTGTGTGTGTGTGTGTGTGTGTGTGCGCGCACACTTACACACACATGAAGCCCTGGGCAAAGAAATCCATGTAGAATCATGGCCACGGGGTGGGGGTTGGCAAGAGGATTTGGGCATTCTTCCTGGGCAGGTATTGGATACTTGGCAATTTGTAATCCACTCGCTAAAAATCCGAAAAGGGTGGGGTGGAGGGGAGTGGGCTTGGTGCAGACAGCTAGCGAAGAGCACGTTCAGCTAGCAATGTGGGATGAGGGGTGGAGGCAGAGGCTGATGAAGACGGAAGAGGAAGAGGAAGGCAGACAAGCAGAATGACTGAGCAGTGGGAGGAGAGAGGCAGGACAGATTCTTTTTTTTTTTTTTTTTTTTTTTTTTAAGTAGCCGATTTTGGGGTTTTGTGCGGCCCAGT
This sequence comes from Petaurus breviceps papuanus, assembly GCF_028583685.1. Lineage (NCBI taxonomy): Eukaryota > Metazoa > Chordata > Mammalia > Diprotodontia > Petauridae > Petaurus > Petaurus breviceps. Next base: position 12,664,316 of record NW_027187347.1, read on the forward strand.
GTGTTCGGGGAAGAGCAGTGGGGGTGTGGCCCTTCCTGCAGCACTTCCAGGGGGCTGGTCCGCGGTTCAGAAAATTTCTGCTTCAGATGCACATGCTTTAAGTCAGGATGCTCCTATCCTGTTTTCATTTTAATATAGCAATCCAGAAGACACAGGTGGCCAGGTTATGCACATTGTCAGAGGCAACCAGTTGCCTTTCTAGTGAAATAAGATTTGGGAAGAAGTCCTATTTGGGAAGTCAATCTTTTCCTTAAAGAAGCTTTAATTCTGGAAAGGAAGCAATGCCAGTTTAAGCTACTGGTTCCAGCCCTATCTATCTATCTATCTATCTATCTATCTATCTATCTATCTATCTATCTATCTATCTATCTATCTATCTATCTATCTATCTATCTATCCATCCATCTATCTATCTATCTATCTATCATAGAGTGGAGCCTTCTTGTCTCTAAGTAAAGATGACTGAAGTCTGAGCCCTTACCTCTGATGCGTACTTGCCAAGTCACTTGACATATACATATGCATATACATATATACACACACTCTTTGACAAAGGAAGCTAAGCACAATTTTTAAGAAGGAGAGTTAGAACTAAGGAATCCCCTTCTAAAATGAGGCCAGCTGCCATTAGTCAAATCCTTGTTACTGACAGCCTCATATATGGTTTTTCTGATGTCCAAACTGATGAATCTATAGTCATAGACTTGGGAGAGTACATATATGTATATGCACACACATCCTTATGTTCATGTATACCCATGCCATATGCAATCACAATTTCTATATGGCTACATGTGTTTAATCACAGGCAGAAATGGGAGAAAAGCATTCACACATATATGAGCTATATGTCATAACATTTATCTGTATAGCCACACTTAAGAACATGCTTTGCAGATATATGTAGTTGGGTCTGAAAAATCTTCACAGGCATGTAGACCAGTTCTGGGAGTGTTCAATGTACATGAAGCTAGCTCTCAGTTGACTATCACACAGAACAGATGGACCTACTGTAATAAGGGTGTGGGCTCACTGGGACTCTGAGTGGCATTTGTATTACATGAGTGATTCAATAAGTGGAAAGCAGGCTTCCCACTTGTGGGTGATGTGATCCTAGATGGTCAAGGGCAGAAGCTGATGGCTTCCATCCTTCCCCAGGCATCTTTTCATCATCTCTGCCATTGGTAGGAGAAAAAACCCCAGCAAGATCCAGCAAGGTCTCAACTCTGCCACACCCATGAAATCCAACAGAGCAGAGTGGGAGGGGGAGGAGGGCTTTGCACTTCCTTCCTCTTCTGCATGAGAAGCAGAAAAAAAGCTACCATATATTTCTAAGTTCCAATTTACTGCAAATAGGTGGGAAGCCAGCATTAATGAATTATTTTAGCAAATAGCCTCCGCTATGCTTTGCTGTGTAAGGAGCCTGGGAAGAGAGAAAAGGTGGAGAAGGATGTGGAGAATGGAGAAGGGATAGAAGGAGTAGGGGGAGAAGGAGGAAAAATTAATGATTAGCTGACATTTTATTGCTTTAGGATATTAAAATGTCTTGGGCCTCATTTGATATATCTCAATTACAGTGCACATGGAAGACACTGAAAAACTTGCAAGGTGTGTTAGTGTGTAGAGAAGCAGGCAAGGCACAGGAGATGTGGGTGTTTCCTTTTGTTTAAAAAAAAAGCGTTTAGCATTAGCCAAAGTGAAAAAGAGCCATATTGTGTGCTAAGACCTCCTTGAGCAGGGAGTATGAATGTGGTTTAGAATCCTTATTTTACTGGTTTCTCTTTTGCAAAGGTTTGAACGATTAGAAATAATGTCCTTATGCCTTGAGATATCCAAGAGATCCCTCCTAGTGGTGAATTGGATGCTTCCTAAATTTTATATCAGTAAGCCACACCCAATAACTTCCTGCAATAATTAAGTGTAGGCAACTCTCCTTAATGCAACAGAAGGTATATTTTAAAAGATGTTTCATTCAGATGTTCAAATTTAAACAGGAGAAGAAATAGGCAGACAGTATTCTTCCAAACATCTTCATAAAGAATCTCAGAAAATTGTAATGAATTTAAGTATGTATTCATTTTTGGTGGATTTATTTTGTAATCTAGCTCAAGGCTAGAGAGTGAGCATATAAAATCAGTTTTTTTTCACTTCTTGGGGCCTCAGTTTCTTCATTTCTATATGGAAGGGGTTAGCCTAGATACCTTCCAAGGTCTCTTTTGGTTCTAACATGGCGTGAGTCAGTGTACTGTAACTACAGAGTTAATTCTTTTTCTTGCTGATTTGGCACAATTACAGAGATCTTTTCATGTTTCATGCTAAAGGGCATCACTGAGAGGGAGAATGATGTAGGGTCTCTTTTGTCAGCCCCACAGTGAAATCAAGAATATACTTGTCTTTCACTGAATAATGACAGATGCCTCAGAGTCTTACCTGATTCCAAATAAATGGCCCTTAGTTCATTATCCAATTACAAAAAAGGTATCTGTTCATCAGATACTTCCTTCCATCTGGAGGGAGTATGTGAACCCTATAGGCTTCCTTCTAGCCAATGGTCAGAAGAAATGTATAATTAATACTTGTCCCAAGACAAGATTCTGTCTTTAATCATTCCCTCATTCTAATCATGGGATCATAGGTTTAGAACTGAAAGGAACCTTAGAAATTATCTAGGCCACTCCTATTACAGATAAGGAAATTGAGACCCAGAGACTTTGGCCTTATTGTGGTAGATGGACTTGGGTTCTTAATGGCTATGCCTTTGAAATACATTCTCATGTAGGTTCTGTGCTGGAAGAGTTTCAGTGAATTGTCTCACCATCACTGGCAGATGATCAGCCTAGTTCAGTTCTGAGAAGTGCAATCCTGGAAAATTGGGTACTAAGTGTTGACGTTTTTGGCCATAGAAATTCATGAGGACCATTTATGAAGGCACAAACAATGTGACATGGTCTATAGAGGGATTCAATGAAATCGAGAATCATTAAAATACTGAATTAAAAGATGGTAGCAAATGTCATTTCTGTCCCTTGGTAGTTATGTATGTATCTATTTGCCCTCCTATTCTTGGAATGTGTCCTCAACCTAGAGTTATATTTTTAAAAATATGATCAAGTAGTTCATCTGAGATCTGGTCCTTGAATTGATTTTGATTATGGGTGGTCTATTTTTCAACAGACAAGATTTCTGAAACTCCCTTTAGGATGTGAAGTGGATCAACTTATGAGAAACTAAGTGGATGTAGCAGCCCAAATTCTCCTCCCACTTTACTGGCAGAGGATCTAAAGTAGGAGGATGTCCATGATGATGGGTTTAATAGATTTAGAGGCGAAAGGAACTTTCAAAGGAATTGAGTCCAACTCCTATATTATAAGAGCACTGAGACCCAGAAAGATGAGACAAATTGCTCAGGGTCACATCACTATTAAGGTCTGAAATAGGATTCAAACTCAGCACTCTCTCTACAGCGCCACCTAGCTGCCTCATCATTGCCATTGGTAGATAGACAAAGTGTGAAATTATATATGCTTGAAGGCAAAGATGGATCCATGATCTCTGTTTTCAGGTGACCTGGCAAGTTTGAGTAAATATAGTCAGAAGAGCACTGGCTGTGAAGTCAGACTACCCAGGTTTGAATTCTCACCATGTTTTCTGCCTGACTTTGAGCAAGTCTTTCTCTTCTCTGTCCTCAATTTCTTAATCTGTGATATGAAGAGGCTAGGTTAGACAATCTTTAGAGTTCTGTAAGGCTCTAAAGCTATCATCCTTCTTCCTTATAACTGAATTTGAAGATGGATTTGGAGAAGAACAGAATTTTGTGACTGAAAGATACAAATCCCACACTCCAGGATTTTTAACAATCCTGATTACAAAATGGCTTCCCAACTTTCATTGTAACTGTGAAATTTCTTCCATTTAAGAATTTTGGTGACACATTGACCCTTGCTGTTTTGTGCCTTTTGCTCTTCTCTCTGTCATTTACCTTCCCTCTCTTGCTGCAATATTTCCATTCCATTCCATTCACTATGTGCAGAATGCTCAAGGATTCAATATGCATTCTGGATGGTCTATTCTTGGGCACATGAGTTTGCAAAGATCCTTGAGCACAAATTAAAATTCTTTACAAGTAACTATGAACCAGTCAACCATGTAACAATAATACACAAAAGAAAAGAAGAGTAAATAGAAGTAAATGCATGGAGGACCTTTGCCATCCCATTTAAAGTTTGAATAGACTGAAGAGCATTGAACATTCAAGTAGAACTAGTCACCCCAAAAGTAGGACAGGCTGCAAGTAACTTTAATAAAGAATTCCCCTTACCTCTATATATCACAGGAGTGTGACGAAATCAACTTTTATCTGAACCAGAGAGTTGATTGTTTTAATTTTTTATTTTTTGGAGGGGGGTAGGCAAGGCAGTTGGGGTTAAGTGACTTTTCCAAGGTCACATAGCTAGTTAAATGTCAAGTGGCTGAGGCCAGATTTGAACTCAGATTCTCCTGACTCCAGGGCCAGTGCTCTATTCACTGCACCATCTAGCTGCCCCATGATTGTTAAATTTTCATTGTGATCAGTTTTACCTCAGAAATCAGCAAACACTACAAATCAGAGCTTGAGATTATCATTTTATGGATTATCTAGATTTAAAAAAATTATGGAGAAAAAAGGAATAATTCAGATTAATTTTATAATGTCACTGATACATTCTGCTTCTCCTCCTCCTCCCCACCCCCAGCAGAAAGTTGGTTGTTGAACATTTACCAGCACATCTGTATATGTATTGTATATATTTCTTCCCACTGGGATGACATGTATCTAACAAGCTGAAGTCCTTCTGGTATCAAAAGAAGAGGTTAGGAAGCTTAAAGCTTCCCTTCTCTTAAGTGTATATTTGAGTGAATCATATCTTTTATTTAAAAGCAGAGTCAGTCCTTCACTTACAAGCTGATCTCTGACCCAACTACAGTTTCTCAAGACTGACTAGCCTTCCTGATGTTCTCACGTTAAATTCTCACTCTTCCCCCCAAGGTTTTTCACTGCCCAGTTCTTTCTGTTTAAAATTTTCCTGTTATTTTCTTCTATGTATCCTCATCCACTCCCTCACCCCTAAAAAATTAAATTGTTAAACAACAATTGGGATTTGGAAGCTTACTATATGTATGGCCTTAGACAAATCCTTGATCACTCTGGACCTTGGTTTCACCATTTGCAAAATTAGAGGGCTGGGCTAGATGAAGTCCCTTCTAGCTTTTGAGTTCTGACCCTATGTTCCTAGAATCCATGATTTGCTTGGTCTAGGTACTCCCTCCACTTGATGCAGATTTCAACTCTTCTTTTTCTTAGTGTACTATCTACTACCTTCTTGAATTTCTATAGCTGAAAAAATTCATCACCTAGTGGCCAAAATCCAGGTGATGGTGATGATGGTGATGATGACTACTATTTATGTGGCATGTTAAGCTTTGCAAAGCACTTTATAAAAAGATATAATATTCTATGCTCACAATTTTGGTAGAATAATCCTTGGATTTGGGGCTCCTGAAAATACTTTTCACCTTGGTAAAGTCGATCAGAACAGTCTCTGATTTCTGATTCCATTTATTTTTAAAGACACTCCCTTCATTGATGTAGATTGCAACCCCTCTATACCTTTGTGAATCATAATTTATCGTGGCCTCTTAAAATCAACATTTGCTCAACCTTCCAGTAATAAACCCTTCAAATTAGGGAGCCTGGTCCTCTGCCTATGGCTGACTCATAATAAACTATCTTAAGTTGGCCAGGACTGAAATCATTTATTACTTGGTGGCTAAACCTCTGGTGACGGACCTGTTCAAAACTTTTTGAGAATGGTCCTGGGATTTTATGTCTAACTGAAGATCTTATATAGTGGTAATATCTACCGATCCACTAGCATAGTCTTGAGCATCCAGTGTTACCTCCACCCCTGATGAGACATTGAAATAGCAAGAGTTGGACTATCTTAAAGTGGGATAGACTGTCTCAGGAGATAGCCAGGTCTCTTCACTGGCAAGTTTCCATCAGAATCTGGATGATCACTTAAGAGGTAGGATGTTAGAAGGATTCTTTTTAAAGTATGGATTGGACTCAGAGATAAATGTAAAGACTTATACTTGGGTTCAAAAAAATCAGTCTTACAAGTCCATGAAGGAAAAGGCATAAGTTGAACTTTGTCTGAAAAAAATCTCAGGGTTTTTGCAGACTTACTAACAGTAAGCAATGATACAACAGTGAATGAAGCTACTGTCATCCTGGAATGTATCTCAAGATATACTTCTGTGGATACAGGAATGTTGGTCATGCTACATTTTGCCCTATTCTCACTGTGTCTAGAGTGCTGTGGTCAGTTCTAGCTACCACCTTTAACTATGATGTTATTTTTGCTGTTGAGTTGAGTTGTTGAGTCACCCAATTCTGGGTGATCTTATTTGGAGCTATCTTAAAAAAGATAGTAGAGTGTTTTGCCATTTCCTTCTCTAGCTCACTTTACAGATGAGGAGACTGAGGCAAACAGGGCTAAGTGACTTGCCTAGGGTCACACAGCTAATAAATAAATGCCTGATTTCAACTCAGGTTTTCCTGACTACAGGCCTTGTGCTTTATTCTCTGCACCACCTAGCTGCCCCTTTTAGTATGGACATTGAGAAAATGAAGAGTCTTCAAAAAATAGCTTAAAATTCATGTTACATAAAGATCACTTGAAGGAACTGGGGAGGTTTAAGCTTAAAGAAGAGGAGGATCTTGTAGTGAGCTTCAAGTATTGGAAGGTTGCAACTGGGAAACAAAGTTAGACTTGATCGTTTTGGCATAGTGGATAGATAATTGACCTGCGAGTCAAGAGTCAAGAAGTCTTTCAGTACCCCCAAGAATGTTTCTAAGACTATAGATTGTAGAGAATGTACCATCTCACATGAAAGAATTTTCTCATTAACAAGTTCTCTATATTAATGAAATCATGTATCTAGTCCCTCTCTTCTTCAGTTTAACACCAAAGGGAAGAATTAGGATTAATGGTGTAGAAACTAGAAATAGGTGAATTTAGGCTTGTCGAAGGAAAAAAAAAACCTTCCAAAAATGACATGTTTAAAAAAGAAACCACTTGCCTCAGGAGATTATAGATTCCCCCTTGTTCATTTTCTTCATGTGAAGGCTGGCAGACCACTCCTCAAGTACGCTGCAGAGATGATTCTTCCAATACTAGCTAGATGGCAGCTGAAGCTTCTTCCAACTTTGACATTCTGTCATTTCATGCTTCTGTTTTTGAGGTTCTTGCCAACCCTTAAATTGTGATTCTTCAATTTGTAGAAGGATTTAGGAAATTAATCACTTATAATGCTAATGTGCTAATGGAAGAGGATCAATGAAGCAATGGAAACTTCTGTGGTCAATGTTTATTACCCTTAAGTAATTTTAATTGTGGGAATTTCTATAAGGTCAAAAGGGAATATTCTCCACAGTGTGCCAGTAAGGAGGATGTGTTTGGACAGAAAGGGTCTTCCAGTGTCATTCATTTGCCATTTTGAGCCTGTTGTGTTCAAAGGCTTCCGTATAATCATACGTATTCAATAATACCTTCTTGTTGGAAGTTAATCCCAAATTACCCTCCATCTCATTTGAGTTTCTGTAGCTCATGTTCAGGATAGGATAGTTTTAGATCAAATTCTAGTCTCAGAATCCAAATTTGGATTCTGCCTTGTTCTAAGAATTCATTTTCCTTAATGTCAACTTAGCACATTGGGAATACCGAGTGGCAGCTAGGCCTATGATTGAATAGTTGTGATTTTGTCTTCCTAGAATTCAAAAGGCCACCTACAAATTAAACCATCAGCTCCTTGGGGTCAGGGTCTTACCCAATCATATGTCTTGAGGAACATCTTGCATATAGTAAGAGCTCAGCATTTGTTAAATGCATGAATTAAAATATAATAGATTTAATGAGACATAGAAGGGCTTATATATAGTAGAAATTTTGAATGATAGCGGATATTAATTTGAAAGTGTGAGAAAACAACAACTTGTGGTCACAAGACAATCCTCCCCCCTTTTGATCATGTTTACAACTAATGGTCAGGAAACACAAATCAACCACAACTCTAGCCATAGTTACACTCAGATATGTGCATATCTATTTATACACATGAACATATATACTCACAAATATATGTGCATACACATGCTCATATAAACATATATAATATATTACATAGAAATTGTAAATAGACTAATAACATGCATATATAAATTATGTAAATATTAATTTCATACACATGTATGTCCTATCCTATATCTGATCATGGCATGGAGATGACCCTCCAGTAAGTTTTGCTAACTAATAATGCTAGGAGTTAGGAGTCTGAAGAAAAATAAAATCTTTTCCTTTTTTGACATTGATTCTATTGTTCTGTTTTTGATATACCTGTCAACTCTTACATCCTGTGATTTTTCCTCAAGTACAAATTTGTAGAAGGATTTAATTATTTAATCCTTCTCAATCATTGGTCTTTCCAACTGATAAGATTTCAAATAGAAGTCTAAAGAAAACCTTTATGTCTTTTGCTTGAACTAGCTAAGTTCATGGAGGCTCATCTGTAGGTTAGTCATATAATGAGGCAACGACTCTCAGTGATTGTCTAAAAGCCATAGAGGGATTGATACTTCCTCCTCAAATGAAGAGCAGCAATTTAGAGTCCTATAAAGATGCCTGGATCTCTGAGTGGTTAAGTAACTTGCTCATGGTCACACAGCTCATAAGTGTTATGGGTAAAGATGAGTCCAGTTCTTCCTAAATTTAAAATGAGCCCACTTCAGCTTGCTACTCTTTTTCCCACCCATCCTGACACACATGCACATACATGTCTACTTGTGCACAAATCTATTGTGTTATATTGACTCAAGAGATTTGAGGAGCAAGTTTTTACCTTTAGTGAAATTATCGTTCCTCTTTGCTCCATTCCTATTTGCTTCCAATTGGTGCTCTCTTGCTAAGACATCTACTTAGTTTTAGCTGTATAGCTATCTGAGGTCGGAGATTGTTTTTTTTTTAAATTATGTATCACTAGAGCCCAGCTCAATGTCTCATTTTATGTTTGGTCACTTCAGTTATGTCTGAGTCTTGGTGACCCTTTGTCACCAAGAAGCTTTGAAGCTTTCTTAGCAAAAATACCAGAATGACTTGCCATTTTCTTCTCTAATTCATTTTACAGATGAGGAAATTGAGGCTAACAGGATCTCATACATAGTCATCAAAAGAGTTCAAGAAATTCTTGCTCCCTTTCTGCCTGTTTTCAGCTCTCTTTGTATCTATTTTTTGCAAGTTGTCTTTTGCTAGTAGAATGTAAACTCCTTGAAGTCAGAGACTCTTTCTTGTTGCATATATTTGTATTCCCATTGCTTTGCACAGTGCCTAGAACATTGTTGTTATTGTTGTTGAGTCATTTTCAGTCATGTCTGACACTTCATGACTCCTTTAGGGGTTTTCTTGGCAAAGATACTGGAGTGGTTGGCCATTTCCTTCTCCAGCTCATTTTACAGATGAGGAAATAGAGGCAAACAGCATTCAGTGACTTACCCAGGGTCTGAAGCCAGATTTGAACCCAGGAAGATGTCTTCCTGATTCCAGGCCTGGCATTCTATCCACTGTGTCACCAAATTGCCCTGCCTATAACATAGTAAATATTGAATAAATGCATCTTGCCTTGCCTTATTGATTAAATTTGCTATTGGTAGAATGCCTATCCTTTTTCTTCCCAGCATGCCAATCTGTTTAAAGGTAGTAATAGCTACGGGCCCCTTCTGTCACTTTTGGGAAGAGGGATAGGGAAAAAGGTCTATGAGAAGCTTCATTGGCAGTTAGCCTAACTCTGAAGAGATGGGAACTATGATGTGTTGATGTGTATAATGCTCATTTGAGAGTGGGTTATTTGTTCCTAACCTTTCTTTTTTTACTTACAAGGGCTCCTAGGACCAGTTTCCTCAAAAGGATTACGGTATGTGGGGTATGAAATTTAGCTCCTTGTGAGTGGTATCACAGAAATGGTATTCCTTAGCATTAGTCATCTCATTCTGAATGTTCTTGAATTAATTCCAGTGATAATCACCATATTTCTCTATTTTTAGAAAGCTGGCACATCCCAAAATATTGAGCTGTTATCTCCATATGCACCAGTTTTTCTCTAAATGTAGGACTTTGGGTAATTATCCTTTCCAGCCACTATTTGTAATCCCAGTTCCAATAAATAATGACTCAGAAATGTCATCTTTCTGTGGAAATTTGAAAGATCATAATATATATATCTCACCATTAATAGTTCATATAATGACTATGTTACAGAGCCTAGAGAAGGGAATGAAGACAAAAATGAAAGATCTTCAAAGGTTAAAGACTCACATGGAAAAATTAAAGGGATTTGCTGCTTTTTCACATGGCACCTGAACCTCATGAATCAACAGAACAAGGGCATGGAGGGAGGGTACAAAAGAGGGAAGAGAGTCTGACAGTGATAGAATGCTCATTTTCTTTGCAGTCAGTCCAGTTCCTACTTGTGATCATGAGAAATACCATACCCCCTTTTCCAAAGGGGGAAAGTACCAGGCACTGTGCTAAACTCAAATAGATAAGAAGACAAAAATGAAACAATTCTTGTCCTCAAAGAGCTATATAGGGCAGGTGGTTTTAGCAAGAGAGGGCATATTGGAAGCAAGCAGGAGAGGAGTAAAGATGAAACATGCTCTTACTGAATGTACAAACTTGCTAGTCAAATCTCATGAGTGCATATAATCTGAATAGAATATATACAAATAAGGCAATCACATTGACACTAAGGTAATTATAGCCTATGAATAAACTTACTCTACCTACCAATGTCCATTATAAATAGTAGAGCAAGTTACCCTAACTACTTCAAATATGAAAATCCTCATTTATAAGACAAGTTCAGAAGATGATAATTACAAAACAATTCACTTACAAAAAAAATCATTGCTGGGCTGCTTTAAGTAAACTCTTTATTTACTAAAGAAAAATCAATTTACATATAGCTTTTTAGGAACTTATTGATTTTCTTAAGTGCATTACACCTATATTATTTATTTTCCACTCTTAGTTCTTATAGAGTGCCTTTGGAATTATAAATGGTTAGGAGAATAAGCACTGAATCCTTTCTTTACTCTTTAGTACACAGTGCGTTTCCAAATTTTGCGCCCCAGATTTGATAATTTTAAAGGGGAATTAGATAATAGCAATAGTTTGGAATGTTTTACACACACACACATACACACACTGTATGTGTGTATGTATGTATTATGTATATATATATATATATATATATATATATATATATATATATATATATAGTTTTTTTGTAGTAGAATGTAAACTTCTTTTTTGGAGGCTAGGGACTATTTTCACCTTTTCTTTTTATTCCCAGCCCTTCACACAGTGACTAGTACATAGCAAGTGCTTAATCAATAGATTGATTTTTAATTTCTTTTTATTTTAGATTTAATACACAATAGAGAAAAGAAAAAAGAAACATTATGAACTTAAATATTTAAACTTAAATACAAAATAAGAAAAGGAAAAAAAATCATGTGCACAGCAGAATCGTAAGAAAGGATTCAAAATATAGAGCAATAAATTTCTTATGAATTGACTTTTATAGTATTTTAGAATTATAAGGGACTTAAACACCATGATCTCATTTTATTTTCAGTTTTGTGAGAGAGGCAGAGCAGAATTATTCCCAGTTTACAAATAAGGAAACTGAGGCCCAGAGAGTCTTTGACTTGCTCCACGTTACATGTTCAGTTGAGGGAGATAATGAAGTATTGGCCCTGTGATTCTTTCCAGAAGATCTCTATTCATTGCTGTTTTCATTAGACCACCCTATGATGAAGAGTTCTGAAACTTTACATGTAATTGATCACAAGCTCCTCATTTCATCCACAGTTAGGAACTCGATGACCCTTTTTCTAGTGCCTGTTGAGGCTTTACTGGATTATTCTTTGTAGAATACAAACATCTCAAAGCATCCTGCTATAGTACTTTTGAAGATTAGTGATTGGAATTAAGGGTTCAGATCTCTTAGTTACTTACTTTCCAGAGTTTTGCAATATATTCTTAACTCTTCCATGCCCCATGGAGAGAGGAAGATATTTGCAGATTTTCAAGAGTCTTACAAAGAAGCCATGGTTTACTGTATGGTAAGGTATACTGACATTGCAGATTGGTGTTTGGCAATCACTTGGAATAAAATCTTGCAGGTTAATCCCCTTAATCCATTGCTCCTTTGGGTTCTGAGAACCTTTGATTAAAAGACACAGGATGAGAGCTTTCACTAACTAAGCCAGATTCTGGATTCTGGCCACTATTAGACATTTTGCTCTAGAGCAATATAGTAAGAAGTGAGCCAAAGACTCAGATCCCAACACTGCCCCCCCCCTTCATCCTGAGAAACCCATATTATATGTGAGCCTCATGTAATCTATCATGTAGGAGAAACCTAACAGATGTTTAACAGACACTCAGAACTCCCCACCACTTTTAATTGAAGAATTCTCTAGTTAATGGAAACTGTAGAAGTAAATAATTACCTTAAATTTTGTTGTTGTTCAATCATTTCTGACTCTTGATGAACCCATTTGGGGTCTTTTTGGCAAAGATATTAGAGTGGTTTGCCATTTCCTTCTCCAGTTCATTTTATAGATGAGGAAACTGAAGTAAACAGGATTAAGTGACTTGGAGGTGGCTAGGTGCATAGTGAATAGAGTACTGGCCCTGGAGTCAGGAGGACCTGAGTTCAAATCTGGCCTCAGACACTTAACACAAAACTGGCTGCATGACCTTGGGCAAGTCACTTAATCCCAGTTTCCCTACCTTCCCATGTCCAAAAAGAAAGAAAGAAAGAAAGAAAGAAAGAAAGAAAGAAAGAAAGAAAGAAAGAAAGAGAAAGAAAGAAAGATAGGGAGGAAGGAAGAAAGAAAGAGAGGGAGGGAGGGAAGGAGGGAGGAAGGAAGGAAGGAAGGATGAAAGAAAGGAAGGAAGAGAAAGAAAGATAAAGAAAGAAAGAAAGAAAGAAAAAAAACAAAAAAGAAAGAAAAGTTTAAGTGACTTGCCCAGGATCTCACAGCTGCTAAGTGTCCAACGTCAGATTCAAACTCAGGAAGAAGAATCTTCCTGACTCTAGGCCCAGCACTTTTCCATTGTGCCACTTGGTGCCCTTAAAAAATTAGACCACAATATTCCAGTAAACAACAGTCATGGGTATGTTAATGGTCAGATCTGACCCAAACCAACTTTCTGAATATCATCTGGATAATGACATGTCCAAGAATATAGGACCAATCTTGATAGAAAAGTCTAAGAATTAAGTTCAAACCCAGAGTCACCTACTTTGGCCTCTAATCAAAATTTCATCATCATTCTCAATTTACTTTTTGGTACGAAATGACTGTTGCTTTTCTGTGAAGCAAAGACCATGAGTTAGTGGCCTTAAACCATTACTTCCATTCACGTATTCACTACATGGTCTAGCACAAGTCACTGTTTCTTGACCAGCTATTACCTTTCTGCACAGTTATAGTCATGACATTTTTGGATCCTCTTGGATCCAGGGATCCTCTTGCCCGATGTCTTCATTTTACAGATGAAGAAACAGTCAGACCTAGTGAGATGAGGTAGTTTGCCCATGGGCACACCCCTAGTTAGTAGCAGAGCTGAGGTTAGAATCAAGGTCTCCTGGTGGCTGTTAGTGCATTGTTCTTTTTACTGTGGTCCAGCCCCTCCTAGTGCTGCATGAAATTGATTACCACATAGCACAAAGTTAGGTCTATTTTATTAAATAAATCTTTTCAATTCAATTCATTTCAATAAACACTAAGTACGTTTGTGCTAGGCACTGTGTCAGGTACTAGGGCTACAAAGACAAAAAATTCAAACCAGTTCTGCCCTAAAGGAACTTACTTTTTATTAGAGGAGAACTACTCACACACAGATGGGTCAATGTACAAAGTAATTGGGCAGGGCCAGGGGGGAGGAGAGCACTTAGTACAAAGTATCACTTAAGTTCACCCTTGAAGGGATTTAGGGATTCCAGGAGTTACAGGTGGGGAGGGAGGTCTGGGAGAAACATAGAACAGGAGATTGAATGTCAAATAAAGGGGAGCATCCAAGAGGAAAATCTGTCTAGAAAAATGGAATGTGTGATGGATAGTAAGGGGAAATCATCACCAAATTAAACTTTTCATTGGAGTAATTTGTCGGGTAGATAACTGCTATCTAATTATATAGCTTTGGACAGTGATGATTTTATATCCTGTGAGGTCCAACTAAGGCATGATTGCTGTTGATTGGAAGAAAGAAAGCTATGGGGACATGATCCCAACCCTCTTCACCCTTCTCTTCCCCCTAAGAGCAAATAAATAAAAATAAATCAATTTAAGGACACATTGCCATTTGAATTTTTCACTATTAGATCAGTGATTCTCAAATGAAATTCTTTCCTCTTCCTTGCCCCTTTCATCCAGTCAGTCAGCAAATCCTGTTGATAACTTTCTTTGTCACTTGTTTTACTTGGATGCATTCTTTTCCATTTCTACAACTATCCACTTCAGGTTGTTCACATTTTACTCTTAAACTAGCACTAGATTTAAAACTACTGCCAGATTGGAAGTGTGGGGTGGGGGTGGGGCGCATTGAAGAAGGTGGTATTTACCCATGTTTTCATTTTTGTAGGGAACTCAATGTTTTGGAACTACTCTCCACCAATGTAGATTAACAACTAATATTTAACTAACATGTAGATGGTGAAGTGGACAGAGTGCCAGACCTGGAGTCAGGAAGACTGAGTTCAAATGTGGCTTCAGATACTTACTAGCTTTATGACCCTGGGCAAGTCACTTAATGTTTGCCTCAGTTTCTTCATCTGTAAAGTGAACAGGAGATGAAAATGGCAAACTATCACTATATCTCTGTCAAGAAAACCCCAAATGGGGTCATGAAGACTCAGACATGACTAAAGAATGACTGCACATGAACACATCCAATTTACAATCTTTGAAAGTTGCCTGTGGTACTGAGAGGCTAGATTACTTACCCATGACAGCAATTATGTCAAAGCAAAGCTTTGAACTAAGTCTTCCTAGCTTTCCTGGCTCTTTTCCACTGTATTTGCTGCCTCCTAATGTCCTCAAAACAGTAATTTGATCATGTTTTGACCTTCCCTGAAAATCTCCCCTATTTCCTCATTGTTTGACAACATAAAACAAATTTGACCAGTCATATAACTGTTGCTTAATTATTATATTGAGTTGAATTGTGCCCTGCCTCCTTATAACATAAAGCCATTGATTCTAGTCGTGACATCAATCAGAATAAGTCAAATCCTTTTTCCATATGAGAAAATATTTGTAAAGTGCTTAACACAATTCTCAGCACACAGTTAGTACCCAATAAATGCTTGTCCTCTCTTCCCTTCTTCCACTTAACAAACAGTCAAATATTTGAAGGCTATTATCATGTTCGCCCATCTTCTCTCCTATAAATTAAATATTCACAATTCCTTTGATCAATCTTTTTAGGCATTTATTGTGTCTCAATCAACCTAGTCATATTCTTCTCAAAATGTGTACCAAACTGTACACTATGTCCCAACTAAACTCTGATCAGGACAGAATACATTTTGTAACTATTACTTCTCTCTATCTTATCTCTGCTATATATCTATAATTGCTTTAATAATCTTTATATACCCTATAACCCAAGGTCTCTGGCCTTCTAATTCTTTCTCCCACATGACACTTCACCTCTCGATTTCTGTACTTTCCACTTACTGTCCTCCATATCTATTTTCTCTTCTCACCTCTTCCTGACTCCTTTCTAGACTCAACTCAAATCTTACCTTCTTTAAGAGGTTAAACCTTTCCCCTTCCTAACCACCTCCCCCCTCCTCTCCCCATTAGTGACTTTCCAGATTATTTCCCATTTACACTGCATGTACAAGGTATTCCAAAAAATTTAGTGTACTTTTAAGCAAATAAAACTTAAAACTACTAAAGCTATTAAAACTTGAAACTGCACTGAAGACTTCTGGGACAATATTTATATCTCACATGTGCATAGTTGTTGACATTTACATGTGATCTTCTGGGGAGCAGTGACTGTTTTTGCCTTTATTTGCATTTATACTTAGCTTGGTGCCCGGAACACATTGGGCAGCTGTATGGTGCAGTGGATAGAGTGCTGGATTTGAAGTCAGGGAGACTCTTCTTGCTTAGTTCAAATCCAGTCTCTGATGCTGTGTGACCCTGAGCAAGTCACTTAACTCAGTTTGCCTCAGTTTCCTCATCTGTAAAATGAATTAGAGAAGGAGATGGCAAACCACTCCAGCATCTTTGCCAAGAAAACCCTAAATGGGATCATGAAAAGTCATGCACAGTTGAAAAATGACAATGAAAACAACAGAGTCTGACCCATAGTGATTGTTTAATACGTGTCTATTGACTTAATAATACAATATGAAATTACTTTGTGATTAAATTGAGCTTGGAATTCATTAAGATCTACAGGTCCTTACCATGTGAATTGTTGTCTAGCCATGTCTTTCCCAATCACAATTTAGAGACAGATATTTCCATGGAGAGCAATGTGTGCTGTTGCTGGTTGTGAAAATGTTTACAAGCCCCAAGAAAGTTGTGTGTAGTAAAGTGAGGAGATCAGGCCCCCTATTTTCTTGTTATTCAACTACAACAGGCCTACCCAGATCGCCTTTATTCTCTTGGTACTTTGTAATAGGCTGTTTAATAGTTACATAGTTTTTTCTCCTAAAATCACTTTCTGTCCTTTCACAATTCCTCTTAGCAATCAATATCCTGATTACACCTTAATGCAACAGATTTTTGGTTTCTCAATAAATAAAATGAACTTGTGCCCCCTGACCCAATCAGGAAAGCTTCCATTTTTGCTGCTCAATTCTGTCAGCTTCATGTGGAAAATATCTTGAGTTTTTAGTGAATTTAAAGTTCAATATGAGTCAGCAGTGTAATGTGAGAGCCCAAAGAATTAATGTGAACTTCAGTGACCTGAATAAAACTATAGTTTCCAAAAGGAGGAAGTAATAACTTTGCTAATTTTTGCCCTATCAGACCAACATATAGAATATTGTATACAGTTCTAGGTACTATCCATTTGAAAAGGTGCAGTATTATGTGGTATATAGTGAATAGCTTGATGAGGGCTGAGATACACTGAGATACAATGATTGGTTGAAGGAACTAGAGATGTTTGACTTGGAGAGGAGAAAACTAGGAGGTGATAGCAGTTATCTTTAAATATCTGAAGGTTTCTCAGGTAGAATAAGAATTCATTTTTTTTTTTTTTGCTCCAGAAGGAAAGACTAAGACCAATTGTTGAACGTTGTAGGGAGATAGATTCCAATCCAATAGTTGGGTGGGGGTTGGGGGAAGTTCTCAATGATTAGAACAATCCAACATTAAAATGAACTGCTTCAATCAGTATTGCATTGCTCTTCAGCATAGATCAGAGATTGGTTGACTTGCATGGGAGGGGATTACTGCTCAGGTAAAAGATGGGAGAGAAATCCTCTGAAATCCTCTAACTTTGAGAATCTTTGATTCTTTGAGAGTGTAGACTGGAAAGAAAGGGAAAGGAAGATAGCCTCACTGTGCCATAAAGTTTCTGTTTCATTTCATAGCTTTGATACTAGATTTAAACAACATTACAAGTTAAATAGGCTTTTGTGGTCAGACCAGGAGGTATAAATAGTTCAAAGCAAAGGTATTTAATGAAAAAGTATAGTAAGAAAAGTGTTAATAAAATATTTCTGTCTTCAGTAAACCAGGGGTCCAATAGGAAATAGGTGTCTAGGCGACTGAAGAAGAAACTCAGGCCTATGAAATTGCAATGCTGCTTATGCCTTCTGGTACCATCATTGCAATGCTTCCACTGGGCCTGATTCCATCTGATCTCCTGTGGCCATGATTTCACTGGGCAGGAGGTTGCAGAATTTCCCTATTCTTCTAGCTTCTGGCTTCAACTGAGTTGTTAACTTCTCCATATGAAAAAGAGTAAACTCTGCCATCTTTCTTTTAGCTTAGAGCCCAGAGCTTTTTTTTTTCTATAGTTCTTAAGAAAAAGACAGATTTCACACATCCAGTAAATGAACTAGGGGGTGGTGGGGTTGGAAACCTTAGCAGGTTTTCTCAGCATAAGGAGGGTTTTTCTGTTTACAGGGCCTTGGCTGTAAAAAGAGGTTCTTTACCCAAAGGAGATTTCTTGCCCTAGGAGCTAAGATCTTTAGAAAAATGCAGAACAATTTCAGCTAATTAATGTCTACAAGTTTAAATCAATTTTATAACTATTTTATAGACTTTTTACTTAACAAAGAAAAAATCTCTATCTGAAACCTTAATTTGACTTAGTGTTGGAAATGCTTTGTGGATCTCTACTCAATATTTGTTTGCTAAAATCTAGCCAGGCTGCCTTGTTTTAAAGGTTGTCCTTGCAATAAATTGCCAAGGGGCCTCCTTAACTTCAATATTATCAACCCAGATATTCTTTTGATCTCTCATGCAAAAAAGATGAGACACAGAAAATACACAGGGATAAAACAATATCCAGAGGCAAATGTCCTATCCTGCCTGACCCATGGTCCTAAGTCATATACACATCTCTCTCTCTCTCTCTCTCTCTCTGTCTATATATATATATATATATACATATAAAATCTCCCCTCCTCCACTCCTTATCATCTCTATATAGGTATAAAGATTATCTATGTCTATATGTATAGATAGATGCATATCTGAATAGATATCTATATAGAGACGAAAATATCTAGAGATATTGAGATATGTATGTGTAGGGAGATATAACTATCTATTCTTATGTGCACATATGCACACATCTATTAAAGCTTAAAATGACATTGAGACTTTTAGGGTACTCTGTATGTCTTACCTCTATCCCCTTACTTCATGACAGAAAGAAATATTCCTGAGGACATTAGTATATTTTATTTCACATTTTTGTCCCTAATACCCCACACAGTATACTTAATAGTATTTGTGGAAGTTATTTCCATGGGAAAATGTATTCTGAGGTCCCAATAATAAACTTACAAATGTATTTGGCAGATATTCCATTTGTAAGGTGGAGACCGCTTGTCTTTTCAAATCATTGATTATCCTGGAATTCCCAATACTTGATGATGAACTCTAAGAAGAAGACCCATTTCCTTCCTAGGGATTTCAAGTAGATGAACATTGAAGAAGAGATGAAGCTGATTTCAACTGAAAAAAAAATGAGTCACTTTTCTTGGTTGTGCATTTGTTATTTCAGTGATTATGTGGGAGGCAGAGAAGGCAGAGAAGTGATTCTGCATAGCTGAGTAAGTAGAGAAGCAAAAGACTTCACAATGCAGAAAGGGCTGGACTGGAGGCATGAGACTCTGACAAGAGAATAAGAGATCACAAGTGGAACCACTTGATGTGGGAATTTGAAGGAAGGTCGCCCTTTTATCCCAGTCATCTGGCTTTCTACTTTTCATCTTCCTCAAGTCTTCCCTTAATTCTCAAGATAGACTCTGTAAAAACAAACACCCCCAATACCTCCAAAGAGATAAACTTCACTTAAGTTATCTTGCTTGGGCTTCATATTAACCTTCTGTGGAATGTCCCACCGGTATTATTATCTCTGTTTTACAGATGAGAAAAGTGATGATCCAAACAGTCACAAACTTAGTTCCAGTCACATAACTAGTGAGTGACTGAGGTAAAATTTGCTCCTAAGCCCTCAATATTACAAAGTAAGCATTCTGTCCAGCATGCCTCTGCTTACAACTCCTGGCAAGACCCAGGATGAATATGTTGATTTGGCACACAAAATGTCTAGGCCATATCAAATTTTCAAGGCCCAGGAATCATTAGATCCTTGAACCAGTCCTCCATCTAAGGGAGTCTTCTTACATTAGGGCATTGGTTTAACCAAGAGCTTACCATTCTAACAGTAATGACAGGTTCCCTTTTAGCATAAATGTCTTTGGAGGGGCAAGACTAAAAGAATGTTAAATCTACTTACCACCAAAGCATGTTCTGCTTTTACTATTCTGTTTAAGATTCCTCCATGAAGAATTAGTAGACTAATCCCACCTTGCCTCAGTCACTGCTATCATGACAGGAAACCTATTACCCCTTCTACCTTTTTAGACTTTCCAACTCCCTAATATTTTCCCTTCCTTCTTTCTCTTGTCTTTCCCTCTCTTCCTTCCTTCTTCCCTCTCTCTCTTTCTCCCTTCCTCTCTTTCTTCCATTCCTTCTTTTTCTTTCTCTTTTTTCTCCTTTCTTCCCTTCTCTTCTTTTCTTCCTTTACTTTCCTTCTTTTCCTTCCTTCATAGATATTATGAGTGGAGCCATAGAACAAAAGCTTTACAAGAAATTATGGTGGTTGGGGCAAGCTCCCAGGGTAGCCTATCTAGTGATCAAGGCAAAGGTCCCTGGAATCCAAGTGACTGGACTGATTATAGAGGAGTGAAGCATATATGAGATACACACTCTCCAAACCACAGGCTACTCAGCTTTGCCCTAAGGCTCACTGAAAATGTTGAGCAGTTTATTTCCCCAGGGTGGAGTGGGATGAGGAGCGATTCTGGAAGGCAATTTGTTACTAATAGGTGACCATTGTCATAGAGGATTGTGCTAGATTTACTGTAGGAATACAGACAAATTCTTGATCTGAGAATAAGCTAACCATATCTCCTAATATCCTGGCATACTTGATATTCCATAAGCAGATTCTCAGTTTTTCAGATGTTATTTGACAGTTTCAATGCAGGCAGGATTGCTTGGCCAGAGAAGGAGGAAATTAAAGCATTGTCATAAGATTTCTGCATACTATACCCTCTAGGTAGAACTGGCAACACCTGTTCTTTCAGCCTTGCTTTCAGTGTATTAACTCCGTACCTCATACCTAGTACAGAGGTACCATAGGATCCATGTGTAGAACTCAGAATTAAGTCTGTGTCTAAAAGGCATTCCTAGACTCTTGGTACCTTTTCCTCCTCTCATCTCTCACTATCCAAATTCTTCTTCTCTTATGACCTAGCCACCTGCAAGGATATACTCCCTTAATTTGCGCATTAGGACCCCTCATGCTTTTCATCTGGGAGTCATGAGAGATGCAGTGAATTAGAGAATAGAAGTGAAGGAGGTGCTTGTTTGCTTAACACAACGGAACCCCTATTTATTTCTCTTTGTGAGTTTTAATTGTTTAAATATTTGGGGAGGATTTTCTTACTGTGGTAAATTTATACTCATTAAATTGTCAAATGCAACTTTATTATTTATTTATTGCTGGAGCTCTTCTAACAGAGAAAGGCTTGTTTTTGCCAGTGGCACAATTTGGCTTTGACTGATTATCATATTTTACCTTGAAGTCTCTGGATGGGACAACGGCTGTGATGAATGGGTGACAGTGGGAGGTGTCAGGATGTGGATTGAGAAGCAATAACAAACATACATAAGACTGAGATTGTGAAATGATCTAGCCCAGGCTGGGGGAGAGAATCCATGGTGTTACCTCATTTATATTCCATGTCAATTTTCTCAGAACCGTCAAACCTGAAGGGATCTTAAGAGGTCATTTAGATTCCCCTACTGCCTGCGGGTAAGAATGCAGCTAAACTAAACCCAGTATAATTTTATCTATACAGAAGTCCTCAAATATTCCACATTGTAAAAACATCCCAAGATAAAAACTGTAAGATATAGAGCTGGAGGGACCTTTGAGGCCATTCTGTCCAACACCTCATTCAACAGATAAGGAAACTGAGTCACAGACTGTTTAAGTGACTTGCCCCACGTCATATAGGTTCTAAGTTGGCAGAGCTGGGATTCCAAACACCAAGCTCTTCTGCCATTAAATCCAGCATTTTTTATGCTGTACCAAATGGTGAGGCTTGAAGTTCCAAGGCATAAAAGAAATTTTCTTTATAGCTTCTGTACTTATTGTGATTCTTCATAGTTGTGGTTAGACATGGGGTTCTGTGGTAGCATTTCTAAGTACCATTGCTTTAAAATAGATTTATTTTTGAAAAGAAAATATTTTCAAGATATAGTCTTACCCTAATATAAGAGGCAATTTGATTTGTGGGAAGTGAAAAGCAAACCATTAGAATGGTTAATGTCATAGTGCCAAACTTTGGTCTCAATGAACTTGGTGGCTAAAACCTGAGCCCGGATTGGAACCAAACACCATTGGGATTATCTCAGCCAGGTTTTATCAGAAGATTTATTCCAGACAGAAATTTAGGCAGTATCACTACTGACCCTGTAAGCCTTCAGAATTTAAAGTTCATTCTAAAGGTAGGACATTTGTGGATTGGATTAATGTTGGGGAGATGGGAGCAGTTTGAAGTTGCCTGTCATCTCAAAATTTCCCCTGATATTACCTCCAGGGTCCAGAGGGGAGTACATGGGGTCCCCTCCTACCTTTCATTGTCTCGGAGTCTGGCCTATCTTCAGCATCATTGCTGCACTTACTTTTGTTTCTTCAAAGCATCCCTAAGAGAAAAAACAAGCTTATCTCATCAAGAATGGTCATGGATCCCAGCAAGGAGGGCTGATTTAGCTCATGTTATGAAGAAAATCTTATGCTAAGGGATCTGACCTGCCAATGAAGCGATCCCCCTTTGCTACTTTTGTGCTTGCCTTGTTCTTTTTTTCTAGCCATTATATTCCTTGCCTCGCTCACCTTTAGCTCTATATTAGCAAGAAATTGAAGAGATACATATAGAATTTTAATAACAGATATTAATCATGTGGTTTCATGAAAAAATATTGAAATCTCTTGGTGTTTTAGAATACGTTTTTCCCCCCTAGGAATAACTGAAGCTATATTGGCTCAGAAATTAAGTTCTGTTTTCATAGAAACACTATGCTTTGGAAATGAGTCCAATATGTTAATACAGAATTTTGTGTTTGTAAAAATGCTTAGAAATATTTCATGAACAATATTTTGTGCCCTTCCTAGGGACTAGGAAATGAATCAATCCTGAAAAAGGGAAAATTAGTTGGGGGAAAAAAAGATGCATCTCAGGGACACTGAGGACTACCAAGAATGATCTCCTCACTGTCTACTCTTCCAGGCCTCCCTAGCTTCAAGACTCATCTCAAATCCCATCTTCTATATAAGTCTTTCTCAGTCCCTTTTGTCTTCCCTAAGATTGCCTTTCATCTACTCTGTATGTATCTTGAATGTACACAGGTAGTTGCATGTAGTCTCCCCTCACAAGAATGTGAGTTCTTGAGGTCATGGACCATATTTTAACCTTTCTTTGTGTCCCTATTGTTTAGCATAGAGCCCAGCACATACTGAGCATTCAATAAATGCATCTTGACTCAGTGATTTAACATTTCCAGTTTTAGATAAAAATGTAGGCCAGAACTCATTCATCAGAATGCTTATTTTTAAAGACCATTGCATTTAATAATATGCCAAAAGTATCACTTCAACCAAAGCGTGCCAAATCATGTCTATTAGCCATGATTATTTCTAAGCCATGACTTAATATTACTTCCCTTCCAGGATCCAGAAACTCAGGGCTTAGGGTAAATCAGGCTTTGGGGAACAGCTTGTCTGGCCAGATCTAGCAATCTGTCCAATATTTGTGACCTATAAAGATTTTTCTTGCTTATTATTCTATTATTGCCTACTGCTTACATGCTTAGTGGAAGCTCCCCATCTTTCATTCCATATTTGAGATTATTTTTAGTTGTATTGCTAATCACTATTATAGTAAACACAGTGTAGTGTGTTTTACTAGTCACTGGAGATATCAGCCACACAGGGTCCTCACTTTGGTCTGGAGGTAGGGTGTGAAAGTATTTGCTTTTGGCTCCCTTCCTTGAAACAACTGAGTGGATAAATCAGGAAATAGAGACCTCCCTGGGTCGATGCAAGAGTGAAATTATATAGTTGCTATAACATTTAAGGTGAAAACATATGGGATCAGTCTGAGATAAAGATGAGTACATCTTTGTAGGGCTCCTGAACAAAATCTGGGCTCTAAGAGGAAAAAAAATGTTTATGGTCCCCTTGGTCACAATCACTTCTCTAAGTTTGTGAATTCTAAGAATAGTAATATCTAGCATTTATATATTGTTTTAAGGTTTCAAAGTGCTTTATATCTGTTATCTCATTTGATCCTCAGAAAAAAAACCTGTAAGATAGATTTTATTATTGTCCCCTTTTTTATGGAGGAGTAAACTGAGGCTGAGGAAGGTTGAAAGACTTGACCAGGGCCATATAGCTAGTAAGTATCAGAGGCAGTATTCAAACATACCTTCCTGACTCTAGGCCCTGTACTTTCTATTTGCCACAGAACCTTATGAAAATATCTTCTGAGGCAACTGATTTCTTGTAGTGGAGAAATGATAGGGAATGATACCAAAAGACTTCTTCTGGGGTGCTAATTTGCTCTCTGATATCTTGGTTTGTGTGGATAAAGTATCAGGCCTAGAATCAGGAAGACTCCTTCTTGAGTTTAAAACATGACTTCTGATACTTACTAAGCTATGTGACCCTAGGCAGGTCACTTAACCCTGTTTGCCTCAGTTTTCTCATCTGTAAAATGAGCTAGAGAAGGAAATGGCAAACCACTCCAGTATTTCCGCCAAGAAAACTCTAAATGGGGTCACAAAGAATCACACATGATTGAAAAACAACTGAACATTCAATCATGGTTTGTGGAAAACTTTCAATCATCTCACCTTTATACTAGGTGTCAGTCAGCAAGAAATCAATCCATAAGTATTTCTTGGGCTCCTACCTTAGACTTGGGGGGAGTAGGAGGAGGTACAGAAGCTATATATGACAGAGTTCCTGACATCAAAGTGCTTCCAGAGTCATTCAGGAAATAGGATGATTATACAATGGCAAGCAAGGAATGAAGGAATGAACAATTATATGATGCCTACTGTGTGCCAGTATATTATCTCATTGTATCCTCACACTGTCCCTGTGAGTTAGATAGTTATTCTTTATTTTACAGTTGAGGAAACTGAGGCAAACAATAGTTAAGTGAATTGCCTAATGTTACATAGCTAGTAAGTGTAATATGCGAGAGTTGAACACAGGTCTTCCTGACTCCAGAGCACTGCCTGGCTGACCTAAACAATAATTAAGTACAAAGAATAGAACCTATATAGTATAACAGTTCAGAAGAGAGCAGATGACTGAGGACTGCAGTAGTCATACAGGCTCATGTGGGATTTGAGCTGTGTCTAGCAGGATGGGTTGGATTTGAGTAGACATTGTGAATAAGGAGAACAACATAAATATAGGTTTGGAAGAGAAAAGTGAGTGGATGTAGCGAACATAGACTTCAATTCAATTCAATATATTTCACAGTAAATGAAATGAATAATTCAAAACCAGTAGTTCACTCAATGGAGACTCAGTATTTCACAGTGGGTAGAGAATTGTCCTCAGAGTCAGGAAGACCTGCTTCTGTCACATACTGGTTGTGTGACTGGTCTAAGCATTAAACTCTCAGTGCCCCCAGTAACTTTCTTTTTAAAATTTTTTTTAATAAAATTTTTTTTGTTTATTTTTAGTTTTCAACATTCATTTCCACAAGATTTTGAGTTACAAATTTTCTCCCCATCTTTTGCCTACCTCCCACCCTAAAATATTGAGCCTACTATCCCTTCCCCCAATCTGTCTTATATCCTCCCCCATCCCCTCTCTGACTTTCTAGTAGGGCAAGATGAATTTCTATATCCCAGTGCCTGTATATCTTATTTCCCAGTTGCATGTAAAAAACACATTTTTTTAAACATTTGTCTTTAAAATTTTGATTTCCAGATTCTTTCTCTTCTTCCCTCCTCAATACCCCCCCACTGGGAAGACAAGCAATTCAATATAGATTGTACATGTGTAGTTAGGAAAAAAGTTTCCAACCCCTGGTAACTTTCAAAGGCTATATATTTCAATACAGTTGCTAATCTGAGTTTGAAATGGAGTTTCTTCCATCTCTTACACCAATGAAATCACAGGTCTTGGTAAAAAAAAAATCAGCTTAATTTTGTAGGACTTCTTTTTTTGTTTTTTGGAGGGCAATTGGGGTTAAGTGACTTGCCCAAAGTCACAAGCTAGTTTTTGTGTTGTGTCTGAGGCTGGATTTGAACTCAGGTCCTCCTGACTCCAGCAAGATGCTCCACTCACTGCAACACCTAGCCGCCCCTTTTGTAGGACTTCTAATGAAAAGGGTCAATGATTGAAGTTTCTTTCAAGATAGAGAAGACATCATACAGATGAAGACAGAGGGGACCATGCCAATAGAGAGGGAGAGATCTGAGATGCTGAAGAGGAGGGTGGACCAAAGGTAGGAACAGTTCAAAGGCACAGGAACAAAAGTTAGACTTGGAAAGGAGGGAGAACTTTTCTTATAATAGATGAGGAAAGGACAAGAGGTCAGAAGTAAAGGCAATTGTTGAGGTACAAAAAGCGCTAGGTCCAACAGCTCCTCAGATGGTCTTAATCACCTTCTTGTTGAACTTGACTTCCATTTAGGTCTTCTGCTTAGAGAATTAAAGGTGTTTGGATGGTTTTATGACTCCCAAGGAGAATTTAATGAAGTCCTAAATAAAAGAAGGCTGTCCCACAAATCATTTACAACTTGGACATGAAATGAGAAAAAACAGTCCCCTGTATGCTATGTCAAGTCCTGTCTCCATGTTCTTGGTGCATCTTGCTTTCCAGTCTCTATTAGGTTCCATAGAAAAAGAAGAGAATATCACTGTGATGGACTCAGTGAGAGGGAGGGAATGGCTGTATGATTTGAGATTTTATTATTGAGGTTCTCCAATTAGGAGACCATAAACACTACCAAGAGTTCTCCTAATTCTTTGGCATACTTAATTCTCAAAATTTCTAAAAATAGATGACCTTTACTCAGTTTCATTTAACTTGCTTATTTTGAGGAATATTTGGTATGGTGATGGCAAGAGAAAAAGGGAATTTTCCTTAAAATAAATAAAAATCTCAATGTGTGTGTTCATCTCTTCCTCGCTGCAGATGATGATTTAATAGAGTTTGTTTTAAAAGGTTTATATCCCCCTTTCAGGGTAGCTGAATTTAAAGTATAAAAATTATCATCATACTGATCTTTGAAGGTAATTATTATCCATTTCTGCCTCATATATGAGACACATCTTTTGTTCCAAGGGTAGATGCTAGGAAACAGAGTGATGCTGCTATGGAAGGTAAGTGAATCCTAAAACTATTTCATGAGTAACTATACGGTTCAGGCTGCTAGGTGGTAGAGTGGATAGAGTGCCAGGCCTGGAGTCAGAAAGACTCAACTTCCTGAATTCAAATCTGGCCTCAGACATTTACTAGCTGTATAATCCTGGGAAAGTTACTTAACCCTGTTTACCTCAGTTTCCTCATCTGTAAAAATGAGCCAGAGAAGGAAAAGGCAAACTACTCCAGTATCTTTGCCAAGAAAAGTACAAATGAGGTCACAAAATGTCAGAAAGGACCAAACAACAACAAATTACATGACTCTCAGTAGCTAAAGGGCAGGCTTCGGAGTTAGGAAGACCTAGTTCCGTGGTGTCTATGCCATGCACCATCTGTGGGATTCTATGCAACTTCTTTGTGCTTTCAGGTAACCCTCTAAAGGGTTGAATTATAGATGAATTTCTGATTTGAACTGATGGAGAGTTTCCACACCAGGGAGCTCTTTATACCAAAGAAATCACAGGTCTAGACTAAATGGAAAAATAAAAAGTCTAGCTTTTCCTTCTTTCCCATCCATTTAGTCTGAACAAGATGACATTTCTAGTTCTCTCCTTCCTCTTACTGTTAAAGTTCTTTAAAAGAATATTTTATATTGGCTGCTTCCCATTTCCTCACCATCCATGCATTTCCTAACTGCTGCTAGTCTAGTATCCACTCTCACCATGCTACCTACACTGATTTCTGCCAGACCACTAGTGAGCAACTAATTTTCATAGCCAGTGGACTCTCCTTAGTGCTTATTCTCCTTGGCCTCTTTTTAAAATCAATAGTTTTTGACAATTTCTTGTTTCTTGGCACTTTCTTTCCCATTGGCATCTAGAGTGTGCTGGTTAGACAACTTCATATCTGTTTACTCTGTGCTTGGATATACTTTCCCCTACCCATATTCCAAGGCTATCATAAGATCTGCACTCTTTTCTGTGGAGCTCTTATTCAGAGTCATGCTTTTGGTCACTGCCTATTTCTGCAGAGGTGACTCTGTAGACATCTCACAGTCTTAACCTTTATCTTAACCTCCACATCTGTACCCACCTGCTGCATATCTCTGTTTGTATGTCCTAGCACTGAGGCAGCTAGATGGTAGAGTGGCTGACCTGGAGTCAGGATGTCTCATCTCCCTGAATTCAAATCTGAACTTAGATACTAATTGTGTGATCCTGGGTAAGTCACTTAAGCCCCTTCACCTCAGTTTCCTCATCTGTGAAATAATCTGGAGAACGAAATATCAAATCATTCCAGTACCTTTGCTAAGAAAACCTCAAATGAGGTCATGGAGAGTCAGGCATACCTGAAAAACAACTAATCAAAGGTACTAGCACTAATTCAAACTCAAAATATTTAGAATAGTTCATTGTCTTTTCCCTGCAAAAGACTTCCAATCTGGACTTCCCTTTTTCTGCCAACAGTACCAGTATAGTAGCATTACTTGTTTACCTAGGCCAGGACTTCCTCCCTGTCCCTTCCTTCAAGGTTCAGCATTCCTGATTTTTCTTTCTCCCTCTCCTCTCATATTGAATTGATCTTGAAGTTTGATAGATTCTCTCAAAGCCATCCCTTCTCCTTTCTCCCCATTGCTATCAGCCTTGTTCAGACATTTATCACTTGATGCTGTTCTCTTGCAGTTTTTTTTAGCCAGTTTTCCTTTTGTCACTCTCTCATCTGTTCCAACCATTTTTCATACCTCTGTTATATACATCTCCTAATAACTTGTATGTCATTCCCTTGCTCAAAATCCTTCAGAGACTTTCCTTTATCTACAGGATAAAGCCCCAACACCTTAGCCTAGGGCTGAAGATTCTTTTAAATTTTTCTCCAATCTGTCTATTTGTTTTTAAACTTTCTCTCTCACTATTTGATATTTCAAGCAAGCCAGTTTCCACCCCAACTACTTTGTAAAAACTACTCTCTTAAAAATTGCCAATGGTCTCATAAATGCTCTATCACAATGACTCTTTCTTAATTCTTATTTATCCTTAATATTTATGCAACATTTTGAGGTTGTTGACCACCTTCTTCTCCTGAATACTTTCTCTTTCATAACACTGCCCTCCCTAGGTTCTCATCCTACCTCTCTGATCATTTCAATTACCTTTGCTGGGGCATCATCTGCTTTCTTCTAAGCATAGTCATCCACAAAACCTTTCTCCTTGTCCCTCTTCTCTCCTTTATTGATGATCTCATCTACTCCTATGGGCTTAATTATCATCTCTGTGCAGAACATGAACTCATAGTATTATCGATTTCTAGATGACTTATAGAAGGACTACTAAGGCCATCTCGTCATAAGATCACTGATTGGTAGCAGAAGCCATCTAGTCCAACTCTCATTTACCTCTCCCATTGGGAAATATAAGAAAAGCAGAACCCTTGTAATAAATAGGTAAGTACAGATTATCAGGCAAAACTAATTCTCTATTGACCATGTCTATGTGTGTATGTGTGTGTATTCATCCACCTCACTTTCCAGATGAAGAGATTATAGCTCATGGAGGTTAATTGTCTTGCCAAAGCTACACAGTGGATACTGGAGGTGGGATTTGAGTCCAAATCATATGACTCTATATTTTCTATGCTTTAACTTAGCTGTTCCCTGCACTTGATGCTCAATCTCCCATATTTGTGCATCTGCAAGAGCCATTCCCCATATTAGAATGCCTTCCCTTGTCCTCTATACCTTTCTTTAAGATACAACTCTGGATGGGGCAGCTAGGTGACACAGTGAATAGAGCACCAGCCCTGGAGTCAGGAGGACCTGAATTCAAATCCAGCCTTAGACACTTAACACTTACTAGCTGAGTGACCTTGGGCAAGTCACTTAACCCCCAATTGCCCCTCCAAAAAAAAAGATACAACTCTGGTGTCACCTCAGGGCCATTCCCTTGTTGTTGTTCAGCTGTTTTATTTGTGTCATCCCATTTGGAGTTTTCTTGGCAAAGATACTGGGGTGGTTTGCCATTTCCTTCTCTAGCTCATTTTGCAGATGAAACTACTGAGACAAACAGGGTGAAGTGACTTACTTAGGGTCACACATCTAATAAGTGCCTGAGGCCCAATTTGAACTCAGGTCTCCTTGACCCTAGGCTCAGCACTCTGTCCAATGAGCCATTTAGCTGCCCAAAGCATCCTATCACCTCTCTGAGTGTTAGTACTTTCTCCCTTCCTAAATTTTCTTAGAGAATTTTGTTTCATTTTTATCCTGCCTCGTTCACTCAAGACCAAAGAGTGTCATTCTCTGTGTACATATTATATCCTCTCAATAAAATTCAAGCTCCTCAATGACATGAAATCTTTGATTTTTTGTCTTTTGCCTCCATAGAGCCTAGAACTTTTATGTTCATGCTCATAGATTCTTCTAAAGTTAGAAGTCCACAGCTCTCATTTAACAGAGGAAGAAACTGAGGCCCAGGAAGGTAAAATGACTTGTCTAAGATTATAGCATGTAAAAACCAGAAGTCAAATTTGAACCCAGGTCTTCTGGCTCAGAGAACACTGGTCTCTCTCCTGTACCATGATATTTTGTTTTTGTTAAATATTGTATTGTAGTTAAAGTGACCTCTTCATTTTCTCTTGAATAAGAATACCCATGCCTCTACCTCAAAGAAATTCACTCCAGATATAATACCTATAATGCTCATCAAAATTCTGTCTTCCTTCAAAACCTAGATGAATTCCTGCTTCCCTGATTCAGCCCATTATGATTTCTCCACAGACTGAGCTCTTACTGGATTTTTTGTATATACCACTCATT
The DNA here is from genome assembly GCF_028583685.1 of Petaurus breviceps papuanus. Classification (NCBI taxonomy): domain Eukaryota; kingdom Metazoa; phylum Chordata; class Mammalia; order Diprotodontia; family Petauridae; genus Petaurus; species Petaurus breviceps. The sequence continues at coordinate 12,695,399 of NW_027187347.1, forward strand.
CACTATTAACCATACTGTTATTATTATTATTTTCTTGTATATACAAGAAGTTCCAAAAGTCTTAGTGCAGTTTTAAGCTTTACTAGTTTGGATATTCTGTATATTCATTATTTTGCCAATCAAATTGTAAGTGCTTTGAATATAGGGACTTCATCTTATACTTTTTGTATCCCAAACTTTCAGTTCAGTTTCTGGAAACAAGAGACCTTCAGTAAATATCTTCTGGTTAATAACGTTGATTTAAATGGATTTTTTTTGGATATTTTGCAGTTGTCTGCTTGCTCTTGTGATACTATTTGAAGGAGATGACTTTTTTCCTGTAACTACATTTTAGATCTTATTTGTAGTTCAGTCCTCTATCTTGAAATAAAATAGTAATGATAGTAATTTTTAAATGGATCTCATTATTTTTAAAGAATTTCAGTGAAATTTCACAAGTATAAGTAAGTTAATAAGACATGTTTCATTTAGTGAAGTATATACTTGAAAGAATAACTAGTATATTGTTCAGGGAGGAAATACCCTAAAATTTTACCTAGTTAAGTGAGGGGGCTAAAGTTAAGAGGCCAATCAAATATAGACATACTTTCCATATTTGACTTGAGTCAAATGTGGTCACACCAATTTTTTTTTCTTATTGGCCAAAAGATGAAGATAAGTCTTTCACTACCAAGGCTGACAACAAGTTGATAAGTATTGTTTTTGCCCTTACATTAGTTATATTTATAATGTATACTGATAGGGAGATGTGTCTAAAAGGATCACAGACCCCCAAGTTATAGATTTAGAATTGGAGAGGACCTTTGAGATCATCTACTTCATTTGACAGATGGGGAAACTGATACCCAGAGTATGAAGTGACTATACAGGTGGTAAGTTGTAGAGTCAAGACTTGAACGAAGAGCTTCTTGGCACTTTAAATACTGTAGTGTCTTAGTGTATATTTTTAAGGCCAGAAATCTATAACACATACATATTTATTTTGCACTGGTGCATCTCATGACATATTGCAATTATTAATTGTCTCTAGTGGGCAGTATAACACACACACAGTTTTCAAGTCTTGGCTAAGGGTACAGAAATCCCAGTTTTGGGCCCACTTCTCTAAGTCTCTCAGTTTTCCTTAAAATGAGGGACACGATGCCTTCGACCTCAGAAAATCTTGCCAGATTTATCCCTGAGTACAGTCCTGTCTTTCTTTTGTGTCTTTTTCACATTCCTTCATCTCTGACTCTACAATTGCCTCATCCTTAAGTCTTTGGTAATGAGCTTGTGACAGAGACCTGGGTTCAAATCAAAGCCTCCGGCACTTAATGAATGAGTGATTATGGACCATGTACTTAAATTTTCTTTCATAGGTAAAATGGAGATTGTGGTACAAGTGTCACAGGGTATTTATGAGACCAAAATGAGAAGCAAATAAATTTATTAAAATAGGAATTATCATATTTGCTTTTGATTCCATAACCGAAGCAATCTTCTCCATATAGCAAGTGAAACTTTTTGAAGGTTATGTTCTTTACCTATTTTTTGGAAGAGGTAAGGTAAGGCAATTGGGGTTAAGTGACTTGCCCAAGGTTACACTGCTAGTGTCAAGTGTCTGGGACAGGATTTGAACTCAGGTCCTCCTAACTTCAGGGCAGGTGCTCTATTTGCTGTGCCACCTACCTGTTCCTTATTTAACTATTTTTAATAAATTGTCCTATAAGAATAGGTTCTTTTCTAACTCCTGAGACACATACATTTCATCATTGTAACCCAAACCTTATTAGAGGGATAGTTGCAATAAACCAGGACATAGTAAGGAGAAGCTATTGTTTTTCCCGCTCCCCTCTTCCCAGATGCCAATAATTTGAGCAGTTGTTCTCTCCTCTAGGAGATCATTTGTCCTTATTTAAAGTTAAAAATCTCAAATAGGTCACTTAAAATGGTGATTTATGAACTGCTGAAAAAAAAAACCCCCAAGATTGGTAACTTGGATTCTCAAGGTCAATTACCAACTTGCAATGTGACCTTGAACAAGTCATGTACTTGCCTTGTTCCTGCCCAACTCAAGTAGATGACATAAGAAATCAGAAGATTTATTCCCCCTCTTGTTAAGTGCTCCTGTGGAGAAAGACACTACAGAAATACAAACTGTCAGTATTGAAGAGCTCAGCCCTTCACAGGAAGGTCTGAGAAAATGATGAACAAGGCCATCTTCCTCCTTAGCAACACCCTTTTCAAGACTCTTTTCAAGCCTATTTTTATTTGGATATGAGATGACTGAGGCAAGAGAGTGCTTCAGCAAAATCAGCCTTCCTCAGGGCAAAAACAATCTAACACATTCACACCCTTAGAAAGAAAATGACTTGCTGAAACATCAAGTGGTATAAAACCATCTTTTAAGCAAAAAGAAAAAAATTCCCCAATTGCTTGATAAAGGAATGCAGTGTGATGCTTACGGTTGTTTACAGATGTTTACCCAGTGCCCCTTCAAAGGGTCATGAGTCTACAAACAGGGCCCTGGTAATTATGTCAATTTCTGCAAAGAACAGATGTGTAAATTCGGGCCCTCTCAGAAGAAAATAATTCCAAGTTGGCTTTGCAGAATTAAGAAAAGTATGGTGCAGCTGTGAAAGTGAGGGCATAAGCCTCACTAACCCTACAAGCTGAATGCAGGCACAAGTCAGGAATGAACACAAGGAAGAGGGATCTTTCAAAGAAAGTCCAGAGTCCCCAAGAAATAGGTATTATGGCAGAGTTAGGGTGTTTTGTTTTATTTCCTTTTAATACTTTTTCTTTTTTTCTTTAAAAATATTTTCAGTTCCAAATCCTTTCCCTTTCTCCATGCCCCCTCTACCCATTAAGAAGGCAAGAAATATGATGCCCATTATACATATACAGTCATGCCATGTTTCTAAAAGCAAAGAAAGAAAGAAAAGAAAAATATGCTTCAATTTGCATTCTAAGTTGATAGGGTGAATAGAATTTTATATTGTGGGTCATTTGGAGTTGTGGTAGCACATTGTATTGATGTTACTAAGTTTTTTACAATTGATTATCCCTACTTGACAGATTATAAGATTATTTTAAGAGATTTAAGGCAATATCCAGTTCAACTTTCTCATTTTACAGATGAGGAAGTTCAGGGCCACAGAATTTTGATGACTTCCCCAAAGTCACACAAGCAGTAAGTTGCAAAAAAGAAGGCAGCAACACACATTTAGTAAAGCCTGCTATGTGTCAGACACTTTACAAATATCTCATTTGATCTTCACAGTAACCCCGGGGGGGAGGGGGTTGGTACTATTATCCCCATTTTACATTTGAGAAAACTGAGGCAAACAGAAGTTAAGCGATTTACCCAGAGTCACATGGCTAGTAAGGGATGGATACCAGATCTGAACTCAGATTTTTCTGCCTCTAGGCCCACAACTCTGTCCATGGGGCCACCTAGCTGTCTCATCAATACTCATAGAACTGGGATTAAAGGCTCTCCTTTTTGCAATGTATGTTTATGTTATATACAGAAATTAGTAACATGTAAAATTTCAACCTGACACATTTTTTTAAAAGGACAGCATAGTGGCTTAGAAAGCTAATACCTTGGAATAACTGAATAACCTCTGTTATCAACCAGAACAATAAATAATTATAAAATTCCCTCTATATGTTCAAATATATAAGCATCTCTTTCTTTTTTGATATTGAGCTCTTTCCGCTGTCATGGCTTACTAGATGATCCAAGTCAATGCAGCAATCCAAGAGGGAAAGAATCATTCTCTTTCAAGCTAGTACCATCTTTACTTATAGTCATAAGGAATTTTTTTTTAAAAAACTGGATGCATCCTATATAGTCAAGTCAAATCAACAATCATTGATTAAGTGTGTGCTATGTGCCAGGCACTGTGCTAAGCTCTGGGAATAGAAGGAAAGGCAAAATCTATCCCTACTTTCAAGGAGTTCACCACCTTATTTGGGAGAAACATGCAAAAAACTATGTCCAAACAAGAGATATACAGGATAAAGTGGGGATGATCTCACAGAAAACGCTATGACTTTAAGGGGGAATGAGAAAGGCTTCCGGAAGAAAGTAGTATCCTAATTGAGTCTTATGGAAGCCAGGAAGAAAATAAAAGGAGAGAGAAAATTCCAGACATGAGAAACAACCAATGAAAAAGAATGGAGTCTAAAGATATAGTCTTTTGTTGGGGGGAATGGCAAAGATACCAGGGTCACTAGAATGTAGGATATTTGGAGGGGAGTACTTTCTACATTAAAAAAAGTTCACATTAAGTTATCTAGGAATTTTGCCTATGGAAAAAGATAAACGTGAGCTCTTTCAAAATGTGTTCTGCTTTTGTGGCCATGGAGAAATAATATAGTAGGGACAAAGCCAGATTTCAACAATTAAAAGAAGAAAAACAGTCCCTCCTGTCAGTCTGACTCATTTGGACTTGGAACAGAAGCATAATGAATGAGACCCATCAAGATTACTGAGGCTAAAACATCTCTTTTGGCTTTATATATTGAAATTAGTTTTCTGTGCTGTCCCTAAATTTGGTCTTCTATTTATTATAAAATCCTAGAGAGAGAGGGGGCTTTATATATCTTTTGAATGAATGGTCAGTATAACATCTCAGAGAAATGGTTTGTTAGTATCTGCTTGAATATTTCCAGTGATGAAGAAAGTACATGGTGGTAGCATGATTTAGTGCAAAAAGCAGAGAGTGTGAAATCAGAAGACATGGACTTATGCTTACCTTTCTTCATAGGCAATATTCCCGAACCAGACCTTTTCACTTATTTATGGTCATAGACTCAAGTCACTTGAGCTTTGGTCCCTTCATCTGTAAAATTGTCAGTATTAACAATGTCAACCTTATGGGCTTGTAATGAGGAGAGCACTTTGTAAACTTTAAAATGCTACATTGGTCATGCATTTAGTTATAAGGAATATTTTAGTCTGACACCCTTCAACACCAATTTTACAGGTAAAGAAACTGAGCCTAAAAAATATGAAACAACTTGGTTAAGGTTACACAGAGAGGGAGAAGAGTGAAAATTTGACCAAATTTAGGTTCCATATATCTGAATCTAAATCCAGTGCTTCAACTACATCAGCATTATTACAAGGATAATTACCTCCCTACTGCACAAAGCAGTACGTTTCATTTTCAGATGGTTCTGGGTTGATAATGTAAAGAAAGGACTCTGCAAAACATTTATTCAGTGTGAAGGATGCTTATAACAGGGAAGTTAGCAATTCAGATTCTTCTTCAGTCATCCTGAAGATCAGAAGGCCACACTATGGTCCCAAACTTCCTTATTTCCAAAATTAAAAATTCAAATGTTGTTTTCTTGTCACAGTCACCTGTCCTTCCACCAATCCCGTTCTCCTTGTTCTTAAGATATTTGTCTTTAACTTTACCCTTGGTCCCTGAATCCCTCCTTAATCTTTCAGTCTATCTACCCACTTCTGGTCCTACTCACCTTCCTTCACAGTCTTGATCTTATATATGATTATATCAGTAAGCCACTGTCATCCACAAATTCCTTGCCTTGATGCACCACGGCTTTCTGCCTTTCCAATGTTGATTTACCCCCATCACCATCTTTTCTGCTCATACTCTCAAGTGAATGAGTTATAATGGACAAAGTCATGAAACTATGTTGTTTAGGTACACAACAAATCATGCTCTCTAGCCTCAAGTGAACCCTCACTGAGACATGATTCTTCTGTTCCTCTCTGATTTACTTCCTATCACATTCCTTACAACACTATTCTAAACCTTTTCCTTCCTTTCCAACTATAAGCCCCAAATCTTCTCTCTCAGTGGGTGATCTCAACCTCAATTTTTTCAAGAAAATTAAGGCTATCCATGATAAACTACCACTACTCTCCTTGCCTTCATGTAAAATCTCTATGCCTTCACAGCTATCTCTGACCCAGTTCTATCCAAATATAGTCCAAGAGTCTCCACTGTTTATTATGTATTAGCTACTGTGGTAGGCCCAAAGGATTTAAGGATAAAATGAAAAACGGTTTTTGCCTTCATGGAGCTGGAATTCTTACATAAGTATAAGCATATTAATTTGAAGAAGAAAATAGTAATCGGTAGGGAAATTAGGAAAACTTCTCATGGGAGGAGATCCATAAACTGAAGTTTGAAGCAGCTAAGGATTCTAAGAGATAGGGTAGCATATTGTAGGCAAGGGAGTGGCTCATGCAAAAGGAAAGAAATGTAAGAAGGAATGTAGAGTTTGGGAAACAGTAATAGGACAGTTTGGTTAGACTATAAAATGCACAAAGGGATATAATATAAATTAAGGCTGGAAGGCTGGAGTCAGATTGTCATGGTCTTTAAATGCCAAGCTAAATAGTTAGTTGGTTTTATCTTAGAGGCGGTAGGGAGCCACTGAATGTTCTTGAGAAGGAAAGTATCTGGTAAAATTTGTGCTTTAGAAGGCAGCATGACATAGTACATAGGACACTGAATTTGAAGTTAGGAAGATCAGGTTAAAATCTCACCTCATTTACTTACTTTGTGACCCTCAACAAGCCCCTTCAACTCTCTGGGCCCCAGAGAAATGTTTCATAATCTGTAAAATGGGAAACTTGAGCTTGATGGTTTATAAAGTCATTTCCAGCTAACGTCTATGATCCTATATTTGAATGAGTATTTTGACAACTGTGTGGAAGATGGGTTGGAGAGGCAAGAAATGGGAAGTAGGGAGTCCAATCAGCAGGCCATTTTATTAGTCCAAATATTTAGTGATGAAGGTTTGAAGTATGGTCATGTGAATGATGAGAAGGGGAAAGATGTGAGATATGTTGTAGAGATATAATTGACAGGAATTGTCAAACTTATTAGATGGGGTTGTGAGGGAGGAGGAAAAGTCAAGGATAATGTTAAGATTGTGCACCTGGGCAGCTATTAGGTAGTATCCACAACAAAAATAGAGAAAGATGGAGGTGGGGTGGCTTAGGAATGGGGAATTAATAGTTTCATTTTGAATGTGTTGAGTTTGAGATGGATGCTTATGGAGCATCTCATTGGGGATGTCCAATAGGAATTTATTGATGAAATACTGGAGATCAGAAATGAGATTCCAGTTGTATATATAATTCTGGGAGTCATCTTCAAAGAGATAATAACTAAACCCACAAGAGATGATGAGATCACTAAAAGATACAGTAACTATAGGGAAGAAAAGAATAGATAGGGAAGGGCTCCTGGGGATGCCCAAGTTTAGGGAGCAAATTAAGAATGATGATTCATAGTTCATCAAGAAAGCAGACTGAAATGTGGTTCAACAAGAAGTAGGAGGAGCAGCTCAGCTTTAAAGGATTCTGTGGCCCTCTTTCTTGCCGAGACTAATTCCTTCACTTGTGCCTTAATTCCATCTCTTGTTACTCCAGGACCTCACTCCACTGATCATTCCCTATCATTTAAAATATCCCCCTCTCCATCATTTTTCTTTCTCTCTGCCTATAATCATGCAAAAGATTCCCTTAAAAATCAAATCAAAACAAATAGAAAAACAATTTCCCCTGGTCTTGCTCTCTTTCAACAACCTGTTCTCTTCCTTTCACTGCTAAAATTTATAAAAATAGCTCATACTCACTGTCTTCACTTTTTCAACACCATCTCACCATTGAAACCTTTGCAATATGGCTTCCACCTTCCTATCACACTTCAGAGACTCTTCTCTTCTCTGTTAATAATTACCTTTTCACTGCCAACCTAATGACTTTTTCTCTGCCTTCAGCCTCCTTGACACTGCAAGGAATAGACACTCAACATCATCCTGCTTTTGATAATCCCCTTTCCTTAGTTTCCATGACAATATTTCTCCTGATTCTAGTACCTCTACAACCATTCTTCAGTACCTCCTTTGTTTGTCCATCTTCCTATTTTCACTCCCCAAGTAGGGGTGAACACCAAGGCTCTTTTCCAGGTTTTCCTCTTTTTGCTCCCTTTATGGTTTAATCTATTCCCATGGCTCCAATTATCACCCATATGTACCTGATTCCTGAGCTTTATCTTCATTGCCATCTTTCCTCAATATCCAATCTTGTATTTCCAATGACCTGCTGGACAACTCTCATTGGCTGTTCCACTGGTAGCTCTAACTTCATATGTCCCAAATTGAATTATCTTCCCTATTAAACCTGCTTCTCTCTAATAATCCATTTCTATTATTGACCATACCATCCTCTAAGTCACCTAGGCTCCTGCACTCAAAAACCTTCAGTGGATCCCCATTGGCTCTAGTATAAAACACAAATATATCTTATCCTGAAATTTAAGGTCTTTCCTGATCTTGGTTTGATTTTTCTGTATCTTATTTCACATGACTTTTCTTCATGAGCTTTATATTTAATTCACACTGAAACCTCTAGTTGTTTCTTGATATGATTCTATGTTTTCCTTTGTACACTTATATAGATCATTTCACATGCTTATATAGTGTATTTCCTTATCATCTCTGCCTGTTGAAATTCCTTGCTTTCTCCAAAGCCCAGATCCAATGCTATCTCTCCTAAAAATCCTTCCCTGATCACCCCCAAACAATAAAAAAAACAATTTCTCCTTCTTCACTAGGCACTTTGTCTTCATCTTTCCTTTGCCTTATCACATTCTAACTTATGTGATACTTCCTGTCTACATCTCATATTATCCCTAACAGTCTAGGAACCTTCTGAGGCAAGGGAATATGTTTTAATTTTGATATCTCAGATATAGCATAATGTCATGTGCATAATAAAAACTTAATAAATGCTTGTTAAATAGACATTCTGAATTCTAAAATAATAAGCAAAATATTGACACAAGTACCTTTTTATAGTTGTTTAGCTGGTTTATAAATGCACCATGGCATAGCTGAGATTTAAAAGGAATTTTATTTGACTCTTTTCAGGTGGACTCTGTGACTCTAAATGAGCATTGAAAAGCATTTTGCAGACAGCAAAGCATTATGTATTTGTCAGCTATTAATATTATTATGAAATGGAAATCTATGTATATATGTTTATAATTATATAGGCATAAATAAATATATTTCTATATCTATATGATATATTGAATAGGCACTGTGCTAGGTAGGTGCTGGAGAAACAAATGGAAAGTGAAATAGTCCCTTCCTTGAACTCATGTTGTAATAGGAGGAAACAACACATTTAAGTGAATGTTGCTCAGGGAAAGCCATTTTAGTCTGGGAAGTCACAGGAATGGTGAGTGAAGTCACAAGACAGGCCCTTAACACAGTAGAAATGGTAGCAGCAACTTTATTACAAGTCTCAGAACAAAAGGGTAGGGGTGAAGATGGGTGGGGGAGGAAATGCAATGCACACTATGCCAGGGGATGTGGCAAGATGGTCTGTGTGAATGAATGTGAAACATGAACATGAAACAATGAATGTGGAACATCTATTAAAGTCTAGAGGTACTGGGACCCTGAAATTCAAGGCAAATGACACAGGTCCTGCCTCAAATTAATTCAACCCAAGCCTTCTTTCAGCTAGAGACAAGGTTTATTATTATTGGGTGAGATTTTAAGAATCTGCCCTATTTATGATGTTTTATTGACAAGCGGGCCACAGAACCTCTGTGATGCCAATACAACCAGGCCAGACTCTTAAGGTATCTAAGAACTTTAATGGAGACAAGATAGACCTTTAATGCAGGAAATATCTGGATGTGACCTAGAAGTGACCATGTAGTTTGGGGTGACTGGGAGGTAACAGAACTGGAGGTTATCAAGGAATGTCAATTTAGGGTGGGGTCAGGTGCCAGCAATGAGGGCCACAATGAAAGGGCTACAGAAAGGATTAACTGGGAAGGGTTGGGTGTCCCCGGGAGAACTCCAGAGACTGAGCCATGTGGGAAAGTCCAGGAGCTTTCCTTTTTTTGGGGTGCAGATCCCAAAGACATGGTCTTTTCCTTTTAGGGGTTCAGATTCCATCCCCATCACTGCAGCCCGATAGAGCAGACTAGTTGGGTTCCCCAATTCACATACTTTCATTCACCAGTGAGGACAACTAAGGCCCAAGGTGAAGTTCTGAAGTTGAGTAGATTCATTTCCCTTGGGAAGAGGAATGTGCTCCCTGGAGGTCTAGATGGGAATGTGCCCTTCCAAGTGTAGAAAGATGGGTCCCACCTGGGCTGATTGCAAGATCCTAGAATACTAAAGACTCAGAGGGCCTTTATCTAAAAGTGGCCCAACAATGCTCCAGTTTGTTGCATCTATTTGCAGGAAACTTAGAGGTTTCTATGGAAGAGACATTCTAACCAGTAATACTGAAAACGATAAGCCTTTATTTTCACATATGAATAAACCTGATTTCTCCTCTTTTCATAGATGAAGCAAGCTTTCTCTTTTATTTGTCTGTCAGATACTGGCGAAAGAGTCACACTTTAAGTTAACCCACTAGTCCATTCACCAGCCACTCGTCTATTTAGTGTCTGGTATTGAGGAAAGAACAGTAGATTTGGAATTACATGATCTGTATTCAAGTATCAGCTCTACCACTTGAGGTATATAACCTTGGATAGGTCACTCCAATTTCTCTGGGTCTGAATCTCCTTGAATCTGAAAAATAAAAGGGTGGAATGAGATGATTTCTAAATGCTGCTTTCAGCTCTAAATCTAAGATTCCATTACTCTTTCTGCGTGGTGAATCCCTAGCTCTGTCAATTAGGAGGCATGACTGGGGCAAAGCATTTAAACTCCTCTGGGATTTAGTCTCCTTACCTCTAAATCGAGGGAGATGAATTAGAACTTGATAACTTCTAAAGAGTTACTTTACAATTATAAGCTCCTGGTTTTATGATTCTTTTTGATTTAATGATTCCATAGGAAGAAATGAACAAAAATAATACTTTCCCAGAGAAATGCCTAGGTTAAGGCACTTGTCTAGACATTAATAATTCTGTTCTGCCAGGTGCCTGGAAACTAATCTGATAGAGAAATCTGTGTTTAAGGGTCACCTTCCCATTACTACTTTCCACCCCCAACACCCCTCCCCAATTTCATACTAAAACAAACAAAAAAAGAGAATGTAATTGAATTATCAGGGATTAGGGCAGGTCACTGAGGGTGATAGTCTTGGACAGATTGGCAGGGCCCCTGTCAGATCATAGCAGGCACAGAAAGTCCTGGTTAGTTGACCAGTACTGACCATCTGGGAGGTACATTTTATTTTATTTTTACAACAACCTGCTTTCTCTCCCATTACCCTCACCTTTTGTTCTTCCTCTCTCTGTCTTCCTTCTCCTGTTTGCCCCCTCCTCCCTCTATCCCCTTCCTTGCATTTTGGCTCTCGGCGGGCCCTTATTGAAGCTGATCTCTCCCCTTTTCTGTTTCTGACCTCCATTATTCCTTTTCCCTTTAGTCTGTCCTCTGTGGTCTTCTCTCTTTGTGTCTGTGCTGCCCATCAGTCAGACCCTCCCTTCTTTCTACCCCAGCGTCATTCAGCTCTCTCCATTCAATCTGCAGGGCTGGGCTGGCCTGGTCTGACTGGAAGCTGCTCCAGAGAAAGGGTTGTAAGGGCGTGGCTCTGGTGTTAAAGCCTGAAGTCAGGCCTCCTCTTTTTAGCCGGTAGCTGCTACTGCAGCAGGAGACAGACACTGTTCTTGCAGCTAGGGGCAAAGAAAGCAGACCGCTCCTCTCTTTCCCGACACCCCTGGGAATTCTATTCTGGCTTTCCTTGATCATTAGGGAGTTCTGTTTGATTTTAATGAACCTCTGCAAACTCTTGTTTGGGAGATAATTGCTTCTCCCAGTGACACAGAGAACAAAAACAGGGACCCAGGCCCTCTGCTCTTCCTCAAAGCAGCCAGGAAGGAAGGACGCCAGGCTCTCCCTCCCTCCTTTTATGTGGTGGGGCCTCACCGCCTGCCTGCAGCTGTCTGACTTCTAGGGACACAGACCTCTATGCTGGCAAGGTTATTCTATCATGTTGTAGCTAAGAGATGGTGGGGAAGAGGGAAGAAAGCCACGGGTGTCTGGAAGCTGCTTACTGATTTTTGTCTTACACCAGGGCTTTCTCAATGCTTGTTTAGCACCCCTCTCTCTAGGATGTTAAAAAGAGGCATAGATGGTAGGCCAGGTGGGATTTCCATTTGTTAGGATGCATGTGGCATTATTATTTTTAAACATAACAAGAATGTTAAAGGAGAGAGGAGAAAGGAAGAGGTGAGGGAAAGTTACTTCCTTTTGGAAAACAACTCATCTTCCATTTTAGGGAAATGATCACCTGGTTCCCCCAGGGTAAGTTAGTCTAGCATTATTATCATGGATTTAGAACTGGATTTGAGCCTGGGTGCATTAGCTCTAAATTTCTCCATTGTGAGTGGCACTCTCTTGTAGGAATGGTCAGGTTGAAAAAATAGGTCACTTATTTATTCTGTGGGTGTGGCAGGATTCAGAGAGTTGGTTCAAGGCTCAAAGATAGGCCTGTGGTGTTTCCCACCACCATAAAATGGCATTAGGGTCTAATGGAAGAAGAAGAAAGGCAAGAATGAAGGGGCAGTTTGAGTAGGGACAGCAGTCACTTAAAATAGAAGCTGAGGAACAAAGGAGTCTGAAAGATTGGCTTGGGAATATTTTTGATGGAGATGGGAAGCTGTTGGGAAGTTGGGGAATTTTTTCCCTTTATTTTCTGACCTCCTTTTCTTCTCTAACTAGGTTGAAACCAACTGTGGCTAAAGCAATGGGCAGATAAGAAATATATTTCCCCAGAATTTTTTTTAAACTAGGGCAGAGTGGTGACCATTCCCTCCCCCTTGCCCCATCCCACAGACTGACATCTCAGTTTTACCATATTAGCCTCAAACAGGATTTGAGTTCTTTTTGCATCATCGAAGCATTTTGGGAAAGAAGGCCAAGGAAAGAGTGTGCTGATTATTGAATACTACACATAGCAGAGAAGTGGGCATCCATCTCTCCTGCCAGAAACTGCCAGATTTTGTTGAAAGGTCTTCTTTTTGATGCTAGAAGCATTTCATGTGACTGAGAGAATGCAAAGGAAGAGGGAAACTAGATTAGCATTTAAGCTTAGAGAAAAGCCTGTCAACTCCTCTATTGGGCAGGTTGGTAGTGCAGTGGATGAGGGCTGGACCTAGAACTAGGAACACCAGTTCAAAGCTGGCCTCAGACACCTTGGGCAAGTCTCTTAACTTGTCTGTTTCCTCATCTGTAAAATGGAGCTGTAGGAGTGGTTGTAAGGATCAAATAATAATTGGAAAGCACTTAGCACAGTGCCTGGAACATAGTAAATGCTATATAAATGTTAGTCATTATTGTTTTCACCCCCAGGGAAATTGTTTTCAGCTTCAAGAAATGACAACTGCACACAGTAGGTGCATGTTCTAAGGCATCCCGGAGAGCCTCTGTGCTAAGGACTTAACATGCAGAGCCTTTTGTGCCATCTAGACCCGCAGTGATGAGAAGTCCCTTTGAAATAATCTTTCAGAGATGCCTTCAAAAGGATGCTGAGTTTCTCAGAACATGTATATTTAGTCTCGGGGCTATAGGCAGTACTCTTTTCATTTACTTTTCTCTGCCCACTGAGAGCGCTGCCTTAGAGATTTTAAGTTTTCCCTTTGCTCCTGTCAGCCAGGTCATTGTGATCCTGGAGCTCATCTTCTGGGTGTCTCTCACTGCCTTGTCCTCATCCAGACCTTGAAATTGTTGGGAATTGTCCCTGGAGGCAGACATGTTGAGCTGGAGAGTGCGATCTTCTGTCTGGTGACTTAACACCATTTAACTTAGTGCCACAAAACCACTTTCTCATATAAAGTGACTTCCTCAACTCAGACGGTTTGAAAAAAAACAAGAACAAAAATTTTTAATCTCACAAGTGTCCTCCCAGATGCATCTTATTCCCTCCTTCTGGGCAAGCAGCTGGTCCGGTGTTTTCTCACTTCAGCTGGGGTTCAGAAAATCTTCCACAGCCTCTTCCCCAAGACCATCAGTTCTTTCATTTTGACTTGACACCTTGTCTCCAGTTTTTCTTCATAGCTTATTTCCTGGCCTTACATTTCAAAAGGACAGTTTTTATGAAAATGTCTCTCATGTTTACTTTCTTCTCTGGTAGGCAGCTTATCAGGAGAGGAAAATCTCCTTCTTTCCCCTTAGGAGTTAATTTATTTTTCCACAGGAGAATTTGGATGATTAAGAAAGTTGGAGAATAATCTGGGAACTTATTTCTTGTGCTGTATTTTTATACTATTCATAACAGAGGAGGGGGAGGGTGGTGATTTGTTGTTGGTTAGTGTAGCAGCAAGCACCCCAGTGTCCCCAGGGTGCCTGCTCACACAGGTTCTTGGATCTGCTTTGGTAAAGGAAAGCAACTCAAAATGGGTTAACAAACTTACTTTAATCAGTCAGACATATATCGTTTACCTTGTTCAGGAGAAAAGGTCAGCACCCTGAACCTCAAAGTATACAGGCATAATTATCAAGACAGAAACATCAAGTAGACAGATTTCCAAACTGTCCAACCATTACATCCATACCCAGTCAACATCTGGGTTTCCACATTCTGGGTTTTTCAAAGCCGGGGGACTCTCAACAACGGCTTCCCAGAACTCAGATCAAATCGCAGAATACTTCTCAAAGTGAGTCCCAAAACAAAGCTACACATCAGGGCTTATATAGCCTTCTCCTGGCTCAGAGAATGTAACAACCTTATTGACTCGCTGGCCAATCAAGAAGTATCTACTGAAAAACAAGCCTCCCTCCCCAGGCTTCAGGTGCATTTTAGCCTAGGGGCAGGGAAGATCTTCCAAATTTGCATTCCCATTACAGTTAGGTAGGGATATCCTTGTACTGTTATAATAGAAAATCCACCAGAACTTTACATGCATTCCCTTTGGAGGCCCTTGGGACAAGATAGACAAGAGTTGCTTTGGATCTGAAAGAAAGGATAGGTTGCTATCTGTACTGCTGGAGGGAGTAAATACATTGCAAAGATTAATTTAAGAAGAGCCCATGATTCTAGGACCTTGCCCTATATACTTTGGTGCATCAGTGCATCAATGAGTTACTCAATGTATGTGTAGGGTAAATTTGCATGTGTGTATATGCGTGTGTGTGCATGTACGCACACATGCATGCAAGCATATCTCTATGGGCCCAAGCCCATGCCCATGACAGTTTATGTTTGTCCATGTGGTTTTGTCTAAATGTAGCCCCCAAGGGAACATGATCAGATAGATATCTGTAGAGTTTCCTCCATCAACCTTTCTCCAAGAGTCCAACCTTTCATTTCTGCCAGGAGAGGAGCAAGAGATTGGGGCCACAAGGCTGAACATTCTATTCTTCTCAGAGATGGGATACCAGTCTAGAATTCTAAATATCCATCCTCCCAAATTTTGCTAGTCTGGGTAGGGGCAGATAAATTTTCAGTTTAAGTTGCCCAAATCCATATATCCATAGACTTGAATCCCTTCCCATCCAATGCCAATTACACAATGACATAAGGAATAGCATATAAACCCATTTATCTCAGTAGCAAACAAAAGTCAGAGAATTTATATCACATAACATACAGAGTGCATGAACACTTCCTTTGGGTGCAAGATATCCCAGCTCATCCAAAAGTTAGTTGGTCAATTAATAAGTATTCATCAAATGACTACTATATGCCAGACCCTGTGCTTATCTAAAAGAGAGAATCTTTGATCTTACCCAAGGGAGAATTCCCTGAAGTCTCTAGTGGAATAATCTTGAAATAGGAACATGAATATTGAGGTATTGGCTCATCTACACGCCAGCTTCTTCTCAGTCTTTCTCTCCTCAAAGAAGACCTAGAACCTAGTATGCTCTCATTTGAAGCTAGAAGTCAGAATAGCAAGGATTTCTCCTTTCTTTAGGTCTTGTCAAGTCCTAGTCTCACACTGGCACTGAGCATCAAGCAATCATTCTTCACCAATGAGGAAAATCTTGTACAAATGGTTTAGAGACTCAGATTATATTCTTTTTATTTTTTGCTTTTTGGAGGGGAGAAGGTAGGGCAATTGGGGTTAAGTGACTTGCCCAAGGTCACATGACTAGTTTTGTGTTAAGTGTCTGAGGCTGGATTTGAACTCAGGTCCTCCTGACTCCAGAGCTGGTGCTCTATTCACTGTACCACCTAGCCACTCCTTATATTCTTCTTAAAGCAGCAGTTGAAAGCATGTAGGAAGAAACAAAAAGGAAAAAAAAAAAACAAAATAAAACAGTGATCACAGAGTCAGCATGGCTCCATCAAGAATTTTTTTTAACAGGGTTGCTAAATTATTATTGCAGAAGAATGCCACAGATCTAGGCACTTGGATTTCAGTGAAGCATTTGACAAAGTCCCAAGCTAGAAAAGGAGCCTGTATACTAGATAAAGTACTAGACTTGGAGTTAGAAAGAACTGACTTGAAGTCCTACTTTAGACTTATTAGAAGTATGACTTAGGATGCCATTTAACCTCTCTGTGCCTCAACTTCCTCATCTGCAAAATGATAGAATGGGACTTGCTGGCCTCTTAGGAACTTTCTAGCTTCAAATATAAAATCTTTATGGATGAGATGCAGGGACAAGGGCCAGATGTTAGTAATTAGATGAGTTAGGAACTTGTCGGAAGACTGAATCCAAAGAGTACTCATTAATAGGTCAAAATCAAGTGGGAAGGCGGTCCCCAGTGAAATGCCTCAGGGATTCGTTTTTGATCTGGAGCTATGTAAAATTTTCATCAGTCCTTCTGATGAAGATATAACTCATGATTCTTCCCACATATGTGTCATTTGAAAATTTGGTAATATGTTAGAAAACTGAGTCAGGATTCAAGAAACTCTTCAAAGGCTAGATCAATGGGCCAGATCTAATTAGACCAAATTCAGCTAGGAGAAATGGAACTACGTGCAGTTTTAAAAATCTATACATGTTTTAAAAATCAGCTTGCAAGTACATAATGAGAGAAAGGTGACTGGATGATTATGTGAAAAAGATATGGGAGTTTTGGGAGGTAAAAGCTCAACATGAATCAACAGTGTGACATGGCAATCAAAAAACTAACCCAATGTTAAAATAAAAGAGACATAGTGATATAGTACATTCAGAGAATTGGACTGTGTGTCGGTCAACATCTTTCAATAAATGCCTCTTGAATCACTTTCCTCATTTAATAAAAATTTTTCCCTCCTTTGAGACTTGCTCTATTCTTGCTTTTGGCATGAAATAGGAAACCTGATCTCTGTGCAGTCCTCAGCAGAACAAGTGGGAAGCTTCTTCCCTGGCAAGATTTTGGCACTGGAAATGAGTCACAGCATCACCTTGGTGATCAGTTCCTGATGCTATGGTTTGTTTTTAACTCCATGATTTGAAATTTCTTTTCATTTTTGCATTTTAAAGTGATTTGCCTTGCTAAATAAAATAGCAGGAGGTGATACAGACCTTTGAGGTTCTAACATTTGCTAAGTTAAAGCCCTAAAGAATCGGGTTTAAAGACCCAGTGAACCATGAACCAAATGAAATCTTGGCAGGTGTTAGCAAAACCAACTTCCTGGAAGGTGTCCCCAGCCTCTCCAGTGATCTCGAGTCATGTGCCATGTACTCAGAATGATAATGTTCAGATGTGGCAAGACAAATAATAACATATTTGCACAATAATAATAAGCTAGCATTTGTATAATACCTTAAGGTTTCAAATCACTTTACAAATATGATCTCCTTTTATCTTCACAATACCACTGAGAAACTGATGCTATTATCTTTCTGTATTTGAGGGTACATTTGAATTCAGGTCTTCTTGACTCTAGGTTCAGTACTCTAGATACATCACTGTCTGACACTTTCAAGTTTGCAAAGAAATTTACAGCTATTACTTGTTATCTAGGGGCCACCCCACTTCCACATGGGGCTCCCACGCTGGACTCCTGATGACTAAGTTCAGTCTTGGGACAGACTGACCCCAAAGAGAGAAGATTGTCTGGATTTTCTCATGCTTTCTTACTCATCATGGTCCTACCCCAGAATTCTGAAGAAGACCTCTTAAAACTTGGACATTTTGGGGTGGCCAGGTAGCGCATCAAGTAAGAGCACTGACCCCAGTGTCGGGATGACCTGGGGATCAAATCCGGGCTCAGATACTTAGCACCACACCCAGAAATAACTGGCCGTGTAACCTTCAGCAAGTTACTTAACACTGATTGCTTAAAAAAAAAACAACTTGGGCATTTTTCAGGTCTCGGGTCTTCCCAAAAGAGATTAACAGGGTCCTTTCTAGAAAAAAAAAGCTACTCAATGTACAAAATAGTAGATATTAGGTATATGACAGCTATTTATTTTACTCCACAAAAGAAAGAGTTAAACATAAAAAATCTCATAAACTCAATTTGATATATACTTAAAATGAACTATTTAATATTATTCATTCCTATTATTCTCTCCTGAGAGTTTGAGAAACACAGACAGAGAAAGACAGAGACATAGAAAGGCAGAGAGAAATAGAGAATGGCAGAGAGAGACAGAAAGAGACAGAGACAGAGACTTTGGCCTAGAAGACTAAGGAGTGGTCAGCTCTTTCCAGCTCAGCACTTAACTGACTCAGCACTCTTTGACACTGCCCCTCCCACCCCAACTCCCACAGTGGCCTATGGATCAAGTAGGAATTCCTGGATGTGCATACCTTTTATTTAGCATATCCCTCTCCATGGGGCCAAAAGGTACCTTCTTATCGTCATGAGAAATGTTCCAATGGAACCACTCTCTGCATATAAAATATCTCATTGAGCTTCACAAAGACCCTGTGAAGAAGATACTACAAGAATTATCATCCTATGTAGCAAATGATGAAATAGAGGATCAGAGACATTAAATGACTACATTTATTACAGTTATGAAGTATCAAGGGAGAGATTTAAACACAAGTCTTTTACTCCAAATCTAGTACACCATTTGCCTACACTATTTAGAGGTCAATGTATATTGATTCAAATTCTTAAAAGAAGCTGATTTAAGGAGTTTTTATATAGAGTGCTACCTGATGCTAATATTTTTGAAGTCATTTATGGTTGTCATTGCCACTATTACTATTATGGTATCACCTCAAATTTCCAACTGTTCTTTTTCTAGAGAGTTTAAGGTTATCTCAAGACTTCAAAATTAAATTGAAATGTATTCAACATTTATGTTTTTCATTAGGTGTAGTTATTTTTAAATGAGTGACATTGTGCAATAATAGAGTCCTGGACTTATAGTCAAGAATATTTAGGTTCATAGGAGAA
Organism: Petaurus breviceps papuanus; assembly: GCF_028583685.1. NCBI lineage: Eukaryota > Metazoa > Chordata > Mammalia > Diprotodontia > Petauridae > Petaurus > Petaurus breviceps. Next base: position 12,714,646 of record NW_027187347.1, read on the forward strand.
CATTGTACACAGTAACAGCCACAGTGTGCAATGACTGACTTTGATAGACTTAGTCCTTCCCAGCAATGGCAAGGACCTAAAACAATTTCAAAGGACTCATGATGGAAAATGCCATCCACATCCAGAGAAAGAACTATGGAGTATGAATGCAAAGTGAAGTAGACTATTTTCTTTTTGTTTTGCTTTTTCTCATAATTTCTCTTATTTGTTTTAATTCTTCAATACAACATACCTAATGTAAAAATATGCTTCATCAGAATGTATAAGTAGAACCTATATCAGATTTCATGCTGTCTTGGAGAGGGGAAAAGAGAGGAAGGGGGAGAAAATTTAAAACTTATGGAAGTGAATGTTGAAAATTAAAAATAAATTGACATCATTTTAAAAAAGAATATTTAAGTTCAAATCTAACCTCTGTCACTTTTATAAACTATGTGACCATGGGCAAGTCAATTTCATTATTGGTTTCTCAGTTTCATTATATGTAAAATAGAGATAACAGAACCTACCTCACAGGATTGCAATGAGGTATCAATGAGTTGGTGTATATAAATTACTTGTAAAATTTTAAAGCATTATATGAATGGCAGTTTTATGTCAAAAGTCCTATTTTTATCAAATAGGGCAATGTAGCCAGTCTTTGTCTTTGTAGAGATGCACCATATTTCATCAGTCCTCATTTTTTTTTTGCTTTCTGGAGGGGGGAAGGTAGGGCAATTGGGGTTAAGTGACTTGCCCAAGGTCATAAAACTAATTTTTTGTGTTAAGTGTCTGAGGCCGGATTTGAACACAGGTCCTTCTGACTCCAGGGCCATTGCTCTATTCATTGCTCCACCTTGCTGCCCCAAATCCTCATTCTTCTAGATCTCTCAGTAGTATTTGTCATTGTTGATCACCTTTTCCACCTAGACACTTTCTCTTCTTTGTGTTTTTGTGTTGCTGTTCTCTCATATCTCCTCTTCTCTGTTCTCAATGACTGTCTTTTCTCTGTCTCCTGTGCTGGTTCTTCATCCATATTACGCACACAAAACTTGAATATAGCCCCAGGATCTGTCCTGGTCCCTCCATACTATCTCACTTAATGATCTCATCATTTCCAGTGGGTTTAATTACCATCTCTATGCATATTATTCCAAGATGTGTATATCCATCCCTAGTCTCTCTCCTGAGCTATAGCCATACATCACCTGAATGTCTCATAGGTATTACAAACTCAGCATATCCAAAACACAACTCATTATTTTTTCCACAAATGCATACCCCTTCTAACTTTTCTATTTCTGTCTATGACACCACTAATCTCCTAGTCACCCAGGCTTATATCCATGGTATCAGCCTTGATTTCTCGTTCTCATCCTCATATACAATCTGTTGGCAAATCTTTTAATTTCTGTCCTCACAACATTTCTCATATTTGTCCCTTCTTTCTACTCACACAACCACAACCCCAGGTTAGGTCTTCAATCACCTCTTGCCTGGATTATTATAATTGCCTTTTAACTTGATTCCCATGCCTCAAATTTCTCTCCATTCCAATGCATTCTCTGCTTAAGTTGCCAAGGTGATTTTTCTAAAATCTATATCTGACTATGTAACGTATCCCTCACCCCAACTCATTGCTCAGTCACCTCCAGGATGAAATATAAGCTCCTTTATTTTGAGGAAGGAAATTTAAAGCTCTTTATAATCTTTCCCATTCCTTCCTTTCCAATCTTCCAATACTTGATTTCCTTCATATCCTATCCATACTGTATCCAGCTACACTGGCTTAGTCTATCTCCTTTGTACCAGAAATTTACTATGCCTAGGATATCCTTCTTCCTCTAGGATTACCTTCCATTTACTCTGTATATATCTTGTATGTACCTAGTTATTTTCATATTGTTTTTCCATTAAAATCTACTATCCTGACAGCAGAGACTATTTTAACCTTTCTTGGTATTCTAAGTACTTAAAACCATGCCTGGAACATAGTAAATTAAGAAATAGTTTTGACTAAATAACTGTTCTCTAATTCTTATTTTGGAATTGTCTTCCACATAAGATTGTAAACTTATAAAGTCCTTGCAGGTGGAATTCTGGTATTACAAATACTTTAATTGCCTCAAATACCTATATGTCACAGGGCTTTATACACAATAAGCATTTCATGAATACTTATTTCATTAACTTACCACCTAGGCCTGATAGTAGACAGTACATACACATAAGAATAGGAATGAGTTATAGGAATTTGTCATCTTGTGAGCATTGTGAACAACCAGATATCAAAATTCTCTCCATCAATGCATATAGGCACTTTCTCTGAAATTGGTAGAGAGTTGTGTAGTTCATTAAAAGTTTAAAAGACTTGCACAGTATATGTCAGTAGACTCACTCTTCTAGAATAATCACTGCTCTAAAAGATGGGCAGGGTTGATTATAGATATGTAAAGCCAATATAGTATTTGTTTCTCCAGAGAAGGGAAAATGAAAATCTCATTTCCTGTGAATCATTCTCCATTGGAAGCCTTGAGTCTTCACTATAAATGTGACTTGACCTACTGCGAAAGAAATACAGACCACAAATAATGGAATTCACTGGCATTACAAATATGCACTCATAAAAAGTTATATTTTTCTTTTTATTTAATATTTGGTTTTCCCCAATTACATGTAAAAATAATTTTTAGTATTTTTAATTGAGTTGCAAGTTCTTTCTCTCCTATCTTCCTCTTCCCCCTCATTGAGGAAGCTAGCAATTTGATATAAGCTATATGTGTACACTTATGCAAAGCAAATTTTCAGACTAGTCATGTAAACATAGACTAAAAAAAAATCAACCCAAAGTCCCATCATCAAAAACAAGAAAAATAAAGAATCTAAGAACAAGTATGCTTTGATTTGCATTCAGACTCCATCAGTTCTTTATCTGGAGATGGATACCATTTTTCATCATAGTTTTAAATGAAATTTGTTGCATTGCTGAAAATAACTAAGTCATTCATTGTTGATCCTTGTACAATATTGCTGTTACTGTGTAAGATGTTTTCCTGGTTCTGCTCATTTCACTTTGCATCAATTCATGTAAGATTTTCCAGGTATTTCTGAGAGCATCCTGTTCATCATTTCTCATAGTACAATAGTATTCTATCACAATCGTATACCACAACATGTTCAGCCATTCCCCTATTAATGGGCATCCCCTCAATATCCAATTCTTTGTCATCACTAAAAGAGCTGTCATAAGTATTTGTGCAAATATACGTCCTTTACCTGTTCCTTTCATAAAAATTTGTTAAAGAAGGTTGCCCTTTCTAACCCTGAATGTGTTGTGCCCTAGATAGCTGTCCTCCTACTTATGGTCATAAGCTTACCACCATCCTTCAAAAACTGTGAGTTTTTATTTAAATGAGAAAGCAATATTGTATGATAATGGAAGGTACAATTGAGAATAAATATTTTGAGATTTTTATTATTTTTTAATTAAATTTTATTTTCAGCTCTGAATTCTCTCTCTCCTCTCCCCCAAGAAAGCAACAAAAGGAAAAAAGGAAAATGTATATATGTAAATATTCAAAAAAATTCCTACATTAGCCACGTGTAAAATAAAAATTAAAAAAAAACAAGAAAGAGATGAAAATATGCTTCAAATGCACTCTGAATCCATTCTTTCCATCGGGAGGTGGATAGAGTGTTACATCATGAGTTCTTTGGAATTGTGGTTGACCAGTATGTTGATCAGTTACTGTCTTTCAAAGTTGATGATCTTCACAATATTGCTCTTATTGCATTGTAGAAATTGTTTTCTGAGATTTTGAAATCCTCTCCTTAATCATTTCTTACAGAACTTTAGTATTTCAAAACATTTATATACCATACTTTTTTCAGTCATTTCTCAATTGATGGGCAGAGGATGTAGATTTTAAAATAAATTGGGAAATGATTTAGTTAAAAGCAAGGAGACATTCAACTGTGGAGGACTTCAAGATGGTAGATAGAAAATGAATAGAAAATAAAGGCTTAGGTAATTGGAGGCTCCACCATTCCCACTATTAGCATTCAGTTTTGAGTAGTGTCTACCATTTACCTTCCCCACTCATATTCCCCACCAGTTCAGTACCGCTGTGGGTATAAGAAATCCCCAAACACTGGGGTGGCCAGGTAGCACAGTGAATAAGAGCACCGTCCTCAGTGTCGGAATAACCTGGGGGATCGAATCCAGTCTCAGGCACTTAGCATCCACCCAGAAACAGCTGGCCATGTAACCTTGAGCAAGTTACTTAACCCCAATTGCTTAGGGGCAGCCAGGTGGCTCAGTGAGTAAGAGCACCAGCCCCAGTGTTGGGATGACCTGGGGGATTGAATCTGGGCTCAGATACTTAGCACCATACCCAGAAATAACTGGCCCTGGCCATGTAACCTTGAGCAAGTTACTTAACCCCAATTGCTTTAAAAAAAAAAAGAAATCCCCAAACAACAACTGGATCCTCATTGTGATATAGAATTTATTAATCCTTTATTAGGTCCTTAGCACATTCCCTTAGCTTTCTAACACATTCCCCAAAGCTATTCTTTGAAGTTTCTCTTTAACCAAGTCTCCTATTCTAACTCTTTGCCATATTCCACAGGTGACCTCATTTCCTATTGTACTTACTACCCACTTCAATTCCATTACTATAAACTTCCCAATTTTTCATCCTTTCCTTCTTCCTTACAGTTACAGGAAATAAAATGGCCTCTTTGTCTGTCAAGGACTAACCCCTCTTGTATTTTTTATCTCATTTTCTGTCATCTCCTTGACCTTCTTACATGATGACCTTCTTACTCTTTTTTCACACATCCTCAATTCCTCCCTCTCTTTGACTCCTTTCCCTTCACTTTAAAATCATTCCATCTTTGTCCTTAAAAAACAAAAACCTTCCCTTGACCCTTTTACTCTATTTTATGACTATCTTCCCCTTCACAGAAGGTTTCCAGAGAAAGTAGTCTATACTTACTGATTCCCTCAGCTCACCACCCACTTACTCCTTATCCCCTGGCAATGTCTTCTTTTTCCCAACCCTCTGCTAAAAAAAAAAAGTCCTCTTTGACTTTACTTCTTTGCCATCCTTTTTTGCTTTTATCCATCTACTGTTTTCTGTCCTCATCATCCTCAATCTCTCTGATGCATTTGACACTTTCCTTCACACTCTCCCTTTATATGGCTTCTGAGACTCTACAGTCATGTGAGTCTCCTCCTGCCTCTCTGCCTGATACCTCTCAGTCCCTCTCTCTGACACCTCATTCCTTTAACACTCCTTAATTGTATATATCCCCCTGGAGTTCTGTCCTTAGTTCTAAAGAGCTTTGGCTCTTTCTACACATTTTCCTTTGATGCTATCATCCACATTTTTGTCTTCAAACATCCACTATATTTAATATTCTATTCAAATCTCTACCTCTAAACAGAGTTCCAGTAAATATTTCTAACAATTAATCAATGAAAAAGCAAGTCTTTATTGAGTATTTACTATGTGCCAAAATTTTTCAAGGCCCTGGGAAGATAAGTACTAGCAATGAAACAATCCCTGCCCAAAAGGAGCTTACATTATAATGGAGGAGTTTAATTCTAATCATCTACTGCCTATTATTATGTGAATATCTCACTGTACTAGCATATCAAACTCAAAACATGCCCAAGATCCAACTCCTTTCCCCTTCCCAATCTGGCTTTTCCTCCAACTTCTCCTTTTTTGTTCATGGTACCAACATCCTTGGCTCAAAAACTTGGTATTATTTGTTATTCTTCCTTCTTCATCAACCCCCATATCTAATCAATGACCAACACCAGTTGATTCCATATCATCATTTTCTCTCCCATCTGCATTTTCTTTCTATGCCTCTATAGCTCCCCTCCTTTCTTCTCACAAGATTGATAGGCTCTCAGCTGATCTTCCATCCTTGCTTCCATTTTCCAAGCCATCTTTTCAATCTTTTGCCCTAATGACAAAATTAGTCAACTCAAAAAATTTACTGGCTCCTTACTACCTATGGAATATAATATAAACCCCTTGCTCCGAAATTCAAGGACCTTTTCAATTCAACCTACCTTTTCAATATGATCTCATACTGTTCATCTTAATTAAACTTCCCTGGGAGTAAGTTTCTCTTCTGTAAAATGAGGGGGTTGACTAGATGGCCTTCAAGGGCATAATAATCTCATATATTATACTTATTTTTCCCATATCTTATGTACACAATAAGTTTTAATGCAAGGGTTGCCAGCTATTCATCTTTCTATTCCATGCAGAGTCTACCATAATGCCTTGCATGTAGTAGGCACTCAATAAATAGTTTTAGATGAATGAATAAGTAAATATAAAGATTCCATTAAAGGAGTGAAGATTCTTGAGGATCCTCACCAGCTCGAGCTTCTATGATCTGATATTTCTCCGTACCATTCTAGAATCTGACTCTGATTAATGCTGTTATACCTTAAAGAAGAATCTAATTTACTTTTGATCATAAAGGTCCCATGACCTTTGTTACATCATTATAGGGTCATAATATTTGGCCATAGTATTTCAGTTTCCCTCCTTTTAATTTACATATTATGCTTCTTAAAATAGAAAAAAAATCCTGGATTTAGATATTAAGGAAATTATATAGGCCATCTCACCCAATCATTTCACGCTACAGATGAGACCCACTCAGTGCAATTAAAACTTTGTTCAAGGTCATACAGTAGCAGAGTTATGGCTTCTTGGCACTAATTTGAAAATATCATCATTTCCACTAAGACATTAGTTTAAGTGAGTAAATGAGTCCCCTTTTAGATTCCAGGCGATATTTTAAAAGAGAGCTTTCTACAATATCATTTTGGAAGATGTCAAGTTACACGCTTCCTTAGGTGAAGGAAGAATCAGATAGGATAGGTAAGGGAGAGAGCCAAAAAACATGTCTTTTGAATAAGACTGGATTTGTTGTTGTTTGTTTTTTGTGGGGTTTTTGTTTGTTTGTTTGCTTTTTGGAGGGGAGAAGGTAGGGCAAATGGGGTTAAGTGACTTGCTCCAGGTCACACGGCTAGTAAGTGTTAAGTGTCTGAGGTCAGATTTGAACTCAGGTGCTCCTGACTCTAGGGCTGGTGTTCTATTCACTGCACCACCTAGCCACCCCAAGACTAGATTCTTAAATTAACTGGCTTTCTAGTTCCTTGACCATGTTGGGACTTTGGGTATGGGGAAATGGTGTGACACTACATAAAATAATCCTCTGTTAATAGGAAAGGAACTAATTATTCCCCTTACTGTGTTTTTGCCACACATATTGGCAAAGAATCACTAAGGCAGGAAAAAAGAATTGGGACAAGAAAGGACTGGATTGCATTTAAGAGCATTTTCTGCTTACCTCATTGAGAATAGATAGGTCACGCAAATTGATGATTTGATGAACCAGATTCTTCCTCCCTATACAGGGAAACGAGCTCCTTTGAGGGCAAAAAGAGGACTTTTCTCCCATCCCACTCTCAGAATATGACATCATTGCATGACCTGACATAGTTAAAAGAATAAGGGGGCTTCCCAGACCCCTTGAAATGGAGTGTGCCACTCCAGGCATGAGTGGGCAAAGACATTAAGGCAGCTATTTTCAGCATTGGGATATACCTCTCAAGAGAAAAGATGCTTTTCAGTTGAGTTTAGTTCATCCTTTTCTGCTTTTAATTATTTTTTAAATCTCAGCTCACACCTCTGGTAATCATACAGACAGGTTCTACAAGCTACTAGTTGTTTATTAGGATTCTTTTTTCCTCAGGTAACAATCAGGAAAAGAGAATACTGGGGGTGGAAGTGGGGAAAGAGAGATGTAAAGACCCTAAAGTGTGTTCTATTGTTAGCACCGAGGTAGTCATATAGTGGTTAGTCCTCTCCAGAGTGCTAATGAAGAATATCTTATCTACCCAACATCTTTAAGAAGTAAAATGTTCATTTAGATTAATTATGTATCTGTTGAAAGTTCAAGTGTTCAAATTCTCTTTTTCACATCAGCTATATTTTATCCTACAGTGGTAGGAAACAGAACATTGCAATTTTACCAAAAAACAAAACAAGGCAGAGATATGTAAAGTAATCTTGTTGAGGCAACTTAGTAAATCAGTAGCTGAGCTGAGAACCAAGGGAGAGTTCCCTTGACCTTTATTAGAACTACTCAAATTTTAAAGTAGTAAATATTATAGATTTAGAATTAAAATGGACACATCCAATCATCACATTTAAAGGTGAGGAAATAAGCAGTCAGGAGTGTCAAAACTGCTCCTCATACTCACTTCCTCTGACTCCAAATCCAATAGTTATAGACTTCTTGGGTTTGTGTCTTTGGTATTCCTGACTTTAAAACAATATTTTATTCTTTTGTTCATTTGTCCAGTTTTACTCATTGAATTCATACTTTTTGTTATAGCCAGGCTCTGTATGCTTCAGGGAAGAACACTGGAACCTTTTTGGATTCTGATCTAGATTCTCTGGGATTCTGCTGCTACTTTCTCTGTGGATCAAGTACTTAGTTCCTTAAGGGTCTCAGTGGTAGCTCAAGGCCAAGGAGACACAATTTTTAGTGTATGCCAAGCATTTTGATTTAAAACAAAATCAGATCACTGATCTGCTATTTTGAGATTTTGAAAATTTCAGGGTTCTTGGCCCTAGTTTGGGTCTGGGCAACACAACTGAAGGCTTGCCTTAGGTTGGCCTGCAGTAGATAAATAGCTAGATGGCTCTATAGGTTTAGAACAATTGAATTATAGGCTCAAACTTGACCCAAGCTCCCTGTCATGGTCATTTGGTTGCAGACTTGTAGCCAAGGTCTAGAATGAATCTGAAGTCTTGCTTTTAAATCAGAGAGGCAGATCCTCAGGTTCATCCTACTCCCTGCTTAGTATACGGACGCAGGCCTGGCCTTGTTGGATCTGTGATTCTTCTCCTTGTCCTGATATACACCTGAAGGGCCCAGTCTCAGTCCATGTTGAATCTCCAACTCTGCTCTAGAAAAGTGACAGTTCTGCCTTATCCTTTATGTCCTTGCTCTTTTCCAGCTATTCAGTCTCAGGATTTGTATGTGCAATATATGAAAACTAGTATACAGCTACAAGCATCATTTCAGTTCCCTGTGCTAGAAAGCACAACATGGGTCTTCCCCGCTGGAACCCTTTCCGTGGCCCATAGGCCTCTGATCATCTCTTTATGCTTACCTGGACTGGAAGAACAGCTCACTACAGCTTCTTGTTGGGTTTACTTAGAAATCTCCTTAGAATCACTATTCAGCCTTATGTTCTACTTTGATCTTTGTTGGAATAATGGGAGAGAGCCAGACTTTACCATTTCCTTTTTCATTGACATTTTTCTAGGCCTTTAGAATTCTTGGGCTTTATTTTTTTTAAATGGCATCAGGTCATAGGATTTAGTGGCAGAGAGGGCTTTATATATTCATTTTTATTTTGGACATCTTGTGCCTACATAAATCTATGCATATAGTACTTCTGGCATTGACTGGTGCATGCTCTCCTTTACCCATATATAATGGTTTCCACCTTCATTTTTATCTGCCAAGAAAATTGCTCTATTTAGCATGCAAAAGATTCTGCTACAGATACTTTATTATAGAGAGAGAGATTCTTAAAAGTCAGTCACCAGTATGTCAAGTACAAAAGCCTAAAGTTGAATCTCTTGCTTTGGGGAATTTGAAACAGTGAAATAAATTGGAATTCCAAATGGTTTTCTAGGTTTCTCCAATATGTAACTGCCTACCTGAGAGCAATCTTTTGTTGGAGGATGGTTTTACAACATCTCAGATTTGAAGGGGAACTCAGAGCCCATATAATCCACTTATACCTGAAGAAACTGTTAGACTGGTTCTTATCTATAACCAGGTAGCAGCTATCCTAAATTTTTAAATCTCTATTCTGCATGACTTAACAGAAAAAGTGGAGTCTGAAGTGAATATATGTATATATATATATATATATATTTATATATATATGAAAACACACATACATGCATATGCATGATCCATATATTAGGTGGCACAGTGGATAGAGTGCCAGGGCTGGAGTCAGAAAGGCTCATCTTCCTGAGTTCAAATCTGGCCTCAAACACTTACTAGCTGTGTGACTCTGGGCAAGTCACTTAACCCTGTTTGTCTCAGTTACCTCATTTGTAAAATGAGCTGGACAAGGAAATGGCAAATGATTCCAATATCTATGCAAAGAAAACCCCAAATGGGGTCACCAGTAGTTGAATACAACTGAACAACTACACACACATATACATGTATATATACATATATATGTGCCTGTGTATATATATGAAATGAATTTGCACCCAGAAAATAGTCATATATGTATACATATACACGCAGTCCTTTAGCTTTCCAGTTTTTTGTAACCCCAAATAAGTTGCTATGAATATTTTTGTAATATAGATCCTTTTCCCTCTTTATTTGATATGCTTGGAGTATAGATCCAGGTTTGGTGAGTCAAAGGGAATCTAGTTTAACAACTTTTGAGACATAGTCAAATAGCTTTCCAGAACATTTGACCAGTCAATAGCTCCACCAACTGTGTATGTTTTCTCATAGTCCCTCCAGCATTTGCAGTTTTCCTTTATTTTAGACAGCTTTCGCAATCTGATGGGTGTGAGGTAGAAACTCCAAGTTGCTTTAATTTGCATTTCTCTAATTATTAGTGATCTGGAATATTTTTGTATGGCTATTAATCACTTGAATTTTTTCCTCTGATAATATCCTTTGTTCATTTGTCAATTAGAACCACCCCCACCCCCCTTTCTGTTTCTCCTTATGCGGCAGAGAATTGAATTCCAGGGAAGAAGTCTAGAAATACTACAACTTTGTGCCACCTCAAGCTTTCACATCTTTCCCCTCAGTCTAGTTTATAGGGAATGGAAGGGAATCAATGATTAACAGAGCCTACCATGTGCTAGGCACTGTGCTATATGTGTTTCTGAAATATTATCTCATTTGAATTCTAGAATTAATTACTGCCACCAAACAAGAGGGGTTAAAACAGGTGTCTAGTTATAGATTTTTTGTTTATTCTTTAAGACTTCATATTTGAATTTCTAAAAAGTTACAGGAACAGTAGGAAAAATAACAACAGGTATAAGCAAAGCAAGTAGCTGATTGGATCCTTCTTCTTCATCAGTCACCCTTACTACAGAGGATGTCTACATTTAAATGTTGTAGGGAAGATCAGGTGTCTGATGGGGAAATCTGACTTTTATTTTTTTTTTTTAGTCTAGACCTGTGATAGCATGAGTTTAAGGGACTACTCCTGGTGTGGAAACTCTCTCCATGGATACAGATCAGTAATCCACTGAAATTGATAGCCTCAGGTGGGGGCATTGAAAGGCTAAAGAATTTGCTTAGGATCGCAGACCTAATAATACTCATCTGAGACAGGACATGAATCCAGGTCACCCTGACTCTTAGGTAGGCCCAGCTGTCCACCCATCTGAGGGAAAATATAAACCACATTTTATCATCTACTCATCTGCTAAAGGAGAGTTCAACTTGTTCTCAGGTGAGATCTACTCTGTTTACTCTCTATTTATAGAGAACTTTTGGGCCTCTTGCTCTTGGAAATTTCTGTAGCTTTTTGCCATTAATCTCCTGTCTTTGGTCTCAGGAATTGACCAACAACATCCTCTCAGTTGCAGTACCAGTTTCCTAGATGTCTCAGGATCAATAGCCTCATGAATCATGTATCAAACAATCAATTAACATTTATTGATTAAGCACTTATCATATGCCAAACTCTGTGCTAGGCATATGAAGATACAAAGACAAAAGTGAAGCCTGCTCATGGACTCAAGAAAGTGGGGAGGGACAACATGTACATATATAGAAATACACAGATATTATATATTTATATATATATAGAGAGAGAGATGCAAGTATAAATACATAATTAAGCTATACCATATTTAGTGCCTTCCTTACAGAATCACCTTGTATCTATTATTTATATATGAGTATATGCATGTGTATGCACACAATCATATTGCATTTATTCTGTGCATGTGTATGCACACATACATTATATACATACATGCATATATACTGTAGGTAATTATTCAAAATGAGTATTTAGGGATGGCTAGATGGCACAGTGAATAGAGCACTGGTCCTGGAGTCAGGAGGACCAGAGTTCAAATCCGGCCTCAGACACTTGACACAGTTACTAGCCATGTGACTTTGGGCAAGTCACCTAACCCCAATTCCTCTCCAAAAAGCAAAAAAAAAAATGAGTATTTAAATTAAGTATTTCAAATGATCCTACTTCTGCATGTTTCTGTTCCAGTTACCTGAGCACCAGCACAAATTCTTCTCTTCCTTGCCATCTGAGGCATCCAAATTTTCTATTTAGTTCCATACACTTCTTCCATGAATTTGATTTTTGAAAATATATTTGTTACTAAATTTCTACATAACTGGTTTATTTCATAATTGTATAAATTTTATTCCTATATAATTCTATATATTTACATATTCTATGCATTTAGAAACATTATTCATTATTCTGAGAATGGGTTCATAGGTTTCACCAGACTTCCAAAGAAGGGGATCCATGACACACCAAAAATTAACCCAGGCAGTTTTGCTCTTATTGTCTGAACAACCAATGAGGCCCACTTGGTCTCTGCTTAATATAAGACTCTAGGACTCCTTTCCCTTATAAGTCACTATTCTCTACCCCCCACCCCCATCTTCTTCTTTTGTTTACCCTTTTCTTGATGGGTTGTTTAGTTTGAACCCTTCTCGAAATCAGTCAAATTGCCACTTTAGTATTAGTACACAGGTTTAGATTTTGTACTTCATTTAGCATAATGGAAATTTCCTAATGGTAGAGAAATAAATTCAAGAAGGCTGATTAGGTGGTGGGTTGGTTATGCTTTAAAGTTCACTTTTCTTTATTAGAATCATTCCTCTTGTCCAATGAGCTCTGCAGAGATGATCAGCTTCCTTCTAACTATAGTTTATTTGTGCTCGTTCTTTTAAAAATTAAATACCTTAAGTGAATAGAGCACTTGCCCTGGAGTTAGGAAGACCTGAGTTCAAATCCAGCCTCAGACACTTGGCTTTTGCTAGCTTTGTGACCTTGGGCAAGTCACTTAACCTCTATTGCCTTGCCTCCCCTCCCTTAAAAATGTATTTTTCAATTAACAAGAATTTTTTCCTCTCCATCTCACTATCCCTCTTCTCCCCAACTAGGAAGAAAATATGCAACTTGTAACAAATATGTATAGTCAAGGAAAACAAATCACCACATTGGTAATGTCCAAAATGTTCGTCTCATTCTGCATAATTGAACTATCATCTCTCTGTCAGGAGTTGAATAACACTGTTTATCATCAGTGCTTTACTTTTTTTTTTAAAGAGAAAGTGAGGCTTTAAAGTTAGAGTTGTTGGGGCAGCCAGGTAGCACAGTGAGTAAGAGCACCGGCTCTAGTGTCAGGATGACCTGGGGATCGAATCCAGGCTCCAATACTTAGCACCCACCCAGAAACACCTGGCCATGTAACCTTGAGCAAGTTACTTAGCCCCAATTGCTTAAAAAAAATAAAGTTAGAGTTGTCTCAAAGCACTACGATGCCTCCTTGAGACCAAGATAGTGATTGATTTTCTTCCACACATTTGCCCACAGGTTTATCTACTGTCACTTGTGCAGGGCAGTGGGGACTTCTCCCATTCTTACCACTAAGTACCTTTCTGTAGTGCCAATGCTTTTATCACCATTTGCGACCATTCTTCATTTGAGATGTGGGTTCATTCAAAAAACTAAACTGGAGTAAAACTACAACATCTTGGCTCCATGTTCAATTCACAACTGTTCATTTAACAGGGTTATGCTTCCATCTTCTAGCTGAAGACATCCTCGTGGGGACAGCTGCTCCAGTGCCCCAGATTGTGCTGTATAAATCACAGTAGGAGATGGCAAGAACAGCAGGATTTCAGGGAAGGTAGCTGTGTATCAGAGAAGAGGCCAGTGTCACAGCATGGCTCTGGTGAGAGGGTGGGTGGTAGACCGAAATAGGGAGGGGAAGGCTCTCTTTCCATTCATTCATTCATTCATTCATTCATTCTTCACATTGGTAAGAAAACGCATTGGTACAGGAAGCCAGAATTTTCATCTTATATTTTAATATGAAACTGAGATTTTTTAATATTCATTTTATTTAATATGAAATAATATTTAATATCCATAATATTTTATTTAATATTCATTTAATATGAAACTGCATTTGTTCATATGTGATCATTCTTATTTGGGCTGTATGTGTTAGCAAACTGATTGACTTATCCATAGAGAGGTATGGTGGTACAATAGAAGGACCGAGTGCCTGAGTTGAATCCTTGTCTTGCTGGGTTTGGCAGTGTTGACATTGGACGCATTAGTTAATTTCTTTGAACTTCAATTTCCTTGTCTCTGAGAGAAAATAATTAGATTAGATCAAAGATTCTTAACTGGGGTTCGAAGACTACCACCCTGTATAGCCAAATATAAACCTTATCAGGTCTGTGAACTTGGACAGAAAACACACACACACACACACACTTTTATTTCCACTAACCTCTAACTTAAATTTAGCACTTCATTTAGTTATTTAAAAACATTCTAAGAAAGCGTGCATATGCTTCAGCAGACTACTAAATGGGTCTATCACACGTACGACCAGAATAAATTATTTTAGTAATGTCTTCCATTTCTGTCATTTTATGACTCTACATGTGTCTATGTTGATATATAGACCAATATTGTAAGTTAGGAAGGACCTGGAATAGAATAGACATGATATGAATAAGTATTTGTCTTTGGTAGTCTACACTGCTCTACACATTTAACAAGTCAATAGACTGGGGCTAAGGTCAAGCCAATGCAGGTTAGAGGAAGACTAGTCAATTCCAAAAAGCTCTCCAGTTGTTAACTTAGGGGAATTTCTTCTATCTTCTCTCTTCTCTCTGACCCTACACCATTTACATAAATATATTGCATTCTCTATTGTTAGCTTTCCAATTAATTCACAGGAGTGATAGTAGAGGTCACTGGGGAGAAAAATAAGATTAACAAGAGTCTCTTGTGACTTAAACAGGATTTGAACAAATCCTTAGGAGCAAATGGCTCTGGGATTGATCTTTGATGTTTGAATGCATTGATTTTTGTTTGGTGCAAATATTTTAAACAAGGTGACCTAAGATGACCCTCTTATTCCCATCTACAATGAGGGATCAAAATGGCAGATTCTACGTTGGACAGCAATGACAGCCCTTATGATGCATTCATTGTTTTCTCAAAAGCAAAGATGACAGATGGAAAATTGTATTTTCTCTTAAAATGCTTATATTGTTTTTACTGTTTCCTTTATTTTACATTGTATTAGTTTCTAAATATATCCCTCCCTATTCTCTTGGCCAGAGAGCCATCCTTTTTAAGGAAGATTAAAAAATAAAGAGAAAACAAAACAGGAAAAACTTTATTCTCTATTGTTCCATTCATAAGTCAGAAAATAAGAAGGGCTGAGGCTGTTTCACTTTTAATCATCCACCTTTTAAAAATGGGATCCCTCATATTTGAGTCAAACATGTCAACATTTGTGAGTTTTCTGTGATGCTCAATAAAGGTGCTTGAAAAGGTTTTCAGGAAACAAATCTAATTTGCTTTGATATTTATTTAGGCAACATGAGTTGTCATTTTTCATTTCATTTCCCTATGCCTTTTTAAAGTTATGTGTTTGTGTGTGTTTGTGCATGCACGTGTGTATATAGACACACACATATATGCTATATATATATACTTAGTCCCCTATATGTGTGTATATGTATATTGTGTGTGTGTATATGAGATCTCTGAGAGACAGAGATAAAGAGCCAAAAAGAGGGAGAGACAGAGAGAGACTCACAGAGACTGGATCTGTGATTTCATTGGCCTAGGGAACTCCCAGGTGAGGACCCTCCATCTAGCAAGAACATTACCTTCTCTGAAATTATGGTCATATAGTGTTGCCTAGAACACTAAGAGGTTAAATACCTTGCCCAGGGTCATCCAAGAAGTCTGAGTCAGGCAGAACTTGGACTTAGGTCTCCCTGGCTTTAAGTATAGCTCTCTATTCACTAGGAAACATTCTCTCTCTCTCTCTCTCTCTCTCTCTCTCTCTCTCTCTCTCTCTCTCTCTCTCTCTCTCTCTCTCTCTCTCTCTCTCTTTCTCTCTCTCTCTCTCTCTCTCTCTCTCTCTCTCTGTCTCTGTCTCTTTCTCTCTCTCTGTCTCTGTCTCTTTCTCTCTGTCTCTCTCTATCTCTCTCTCTGTCTCTTTCTCTGTCTCTCTCTATTTCTCTCTGTCTCTCTGCCTCTCTCTCTCTGTCTCTCTGCCTCTCTCTCTCTGTCTCTCTGCCTCTCTCTCTCTGTCTCTGTCTCTCTTTCTGTCTCTCTCCATGTCTCTCTCTTTCTGTATCTCTGTTTCTATCTCTTTTTTGTTAATGGTAAAAGACCTTTTGCTGTGTTTGTAGATTTGAAAACGTTGTTATGCTGAAGCATGTAGTCAGTTTACAGAAAGAGAGAGACATGGAGAGAGACAGAAAGAGAGACAGAGAC
>NW_027187347.1:12736260-12814902 GCF_028583685.1 Petaurus breviceps papuanus
TCTCTCTCTCTCTCTCTCTCTCTCTCTCTCTCTCTCTCTCTATGTCTGTCTGTCTGTCTGTCTGTCTCTCTGTCTCTCTCTCTGTCTGTCTGTCTCTCTCTCTGTCTCTCTCTGTCTCTCTCTCCCTCTCTGTCTCTCTGTCTCTCTCTGTCTCTGTCTCTCTCTCTCTCTGTCTCTCCCTCTTTCTGTCTCTCTCTCTCTGTCTCTGTTTCTCTCTCTCTCTCTCTCTCTGTTTCTCTCTTTTCTATAATCCATGCTAGCAATACCATATGAGGATGCTGTATTGCCAAGGGTAACACTTCCAGCTGGCTACTAGCCATTGTCATTGGCTGGATGTTGGCCATGGTTTGCTTGGTGGCTACTACTAAGAGCAACTGTAGGTCACTCAATATTTTTATGGTGTTTATCCGGATTATATTTTTGAATGATCTTGTCCCCTCTGATAAATAAGTATCAACAGAAGGGAAATTTGGGAAGATTAGTCCTCCCGTTTCAATCTCTCATTTGACTAGAATAAGTCTAAGTCATGATTCTTGGGATTCAGGGAAAATGAATAAAATTCCTATCAGATTTCCAATATTCAACATAAAATGAAACATATCGTACCGAATGAAATAAATTGACTCCATGAAAACACAATGTTAGTAGGGTGACTAGGTGGTGCAGTAAATAGAGCACTGGCCTTGGAGTCAGGAGGACCTGAATTCAAATCTGGCCTCAGACACTTAACACTTGCTAACCATGTGACCTTGGGCAAGTCACTTAACCCCAATTGCCCTGCCTTCCCCCCTCCAAAAAGCAAAAACAAAACAAAACCCCACACACAATGTTAGATAAAATGTGAAAACCCTAAAAACTCTCATCATTATAATGAAAAGCTATGGCTTCAGGAAACAAATGATGAAACGTTCTACCCAACTCTTAACAAAAAGTTCATGGACTCAGGGTTTTAGAATGAGATATATATTTTTTGGACATGGCCAATGTGGGAATTGTTTTTATTTGACTAATATTTATTTCAAGGGTTTCCTTTTTCTTTTCAGTATTGGGAATAAAATTTAATTAAAACACAATATTAGGTGAAATGTTTCTGGGATATTTCTGAGATTCCATAGGAATCATTTTTGTAAAGTTTGTCAATACTTGCTTAGCAATTCAGCATTAGGGAAAGGTTTTCTGACTTTCTGGTGCGATTAACGATGATGTATTAATGATTCTAGGACCACAGATTTAGTGTCAGAAGGGACCCAACCAGCCATCTAGTACAATCTCCTTACTTGATAACTGTGTATCTGAGTCTGGGAATTTTGGTGTGTTTTATGGCCGTGTCTATTAAACCATCTGAGATTATGGAGAGGCAGCATGGCATAGTAGATAGAATGCCAAATATAGAATCAGTAAGGTTCAGTATTTGAATCCTACCTCTGACCTTGTGTGACCTTGCGCAAGTCAATTAACCTGTTTGAGCCTCAGTTTCTATATCTATAAATTGGGGTGGGAATTGGTGAAGGTGACCTCTGTGCCTCATTATAACCCTAAATCTATGATCATATGAATCTTATCCTTCTAGACCATTGTTTTCTAATTTGCTAACTCTTTTTTTTTTTTTTACCTTTTGGAGGGTGATTGGGGTTAAGTAACTTGCCCAAGGTTACACGGCTAGTTTTTGTTATGTGGGTGTTGTGTCTGAGGCCCGAACCGAACTCCGGTCCTCCTGACTCCGGGGGCTGGTGCTTTTACTCACTGTGCTACCTAGCTGCCCCTAGCTCTTTACTCTTAAATGCCTCATGAAATCACCATCAATTCCATTCTTCAGCCTCCCCAATGATATGTACATTATAAAATAGTTTCCAGCAAGCTTGGTCTAATCTTATGTCTAAGATTTGATATTTCCCCAGGATATTTACATTTGTATAGCAGGGTGCCTCATAAGCAATTCTGATTTGAACTTTAGTTTTTTTTTTTGAAGCTATTTCCCAGATTTACATACAGCCCATAAAAAGGGAAAATTTGAGAGGTTTGTGAAAATCTATAAATGCTGTCTATAAAAGATGGGCACCCTGTCAGATTCTCAGCAGAATGCTTTCTAAATACTGTTTATTATTAAACTTTTATGTTGTAATTTTTATATAGCTAGAATAATGATTTTTATTGGCCCCTCTCGACAATAACCTAGTGGTTTCTGATAATATTATCCTTCCTATTTTGTAGTTAAAGAAATTAGGACAAAGCAAAGCAGTATTCTTCTCATAAATATACAGATGTGGGGCTTTACTTTAACTCTGCCTACCCTTTCAGAAAGCTTTTCTTGTTCCCTCTGCAATTCTATATTTTCCCTTTGATCATCTTATCAATAGCTGAATCAACACTGTCTACCCAACAATAGCAATCAGGACAAAATTAAGCCCTCATTTTTCCTCTCTGTGTCCAGCCAAGTTGATATTGCCATTCTTCTAGAGGAATAAGGACCCTAAAAATCTAGGAAGGCCTACTCTTTGGGAAAGAGTTTTCTATAATGTTAGTTTTACCTTTTTTGCAATATTAGGGTTAGAGAAAAGGATCTTAATTTTCCAAACTCAACATTCTGTTTCTAGTCTTTATGCCTTTGCATAGGCTGTTACCCGTTCCTGGTATGCACTCCCTCTCCTCAACCTCTTGGATTCCTTATCATCCTGCAAGGTATAGTTCAACTGTTACCTCTTACAGCAGGCTCTCTGAATCTCCATGGTTGTTGGTGCTTTAGGCTTCTTCTTTAAATTATCATGTATATATCTATCTGTTTAAATATTATATTCCCTAGGAGAATATAAGCTGCTTGAACATACTTACACATTTTTTTTCTCTGTTTACTGAAAGGCCTAGCACTATTCCATGAATATGCTTAATAAATGCTTGCTGGAGTGGATTGGATTGAGGTTAGTAAAGTAATTTGGAGTTTAATTGCATAGGTGACTATATTTACTACCTACCTACTTTCACATCTTAGTACTAATATTGAATTCTGGAAAGGTTACCCTGCATTCTACCTGAAACCATCCTTTGCTTCCACCCATGTTGCTGCCCAAACTCCATCTCTGTTATCATTTATTTTGCTATATTCATTTGTAAGTAGAGGGTGGAATATTAGTAAAGAAATTGGAGCAAGGTCTCTGGAGTGAGGGCCAAGGCCTGAGAGAGACCAGACTTCTAAAGGTGTCCCTTGTATGCTATTCATTGGGAATGGTCTCTGCAGTACTGCTTACTAGGACACCTTCTCATTTCTGTTTGAAGGAGCGAGGCAGCCAGAGAACCTGAGTTCAAATTCCAGCTCCATCAATTGGAACATCTGTGATAATGAGCAAGTTAATCCCTCTGTGTCTCAGTTTCCTCATCTATAAAATAAAGGGGTTGGTCTAAGGTTCCTTCCAGTCCTGAAATCTATGCTACTTTGATCAAATGCTTATTTAAATGTTTATGTCTAGTAGCTATCCACAGACAAAAGCAATTGAGCCCTCTCCTTTGCTACTTGGACTATTGCAGCAATAATCACAGTTCATGTTTGTTCTTATTCAGTCATGTAAATTGTCCCAACTCTTCCTGACCCTATTTGGAGTTTTCTTGATAGACATACTGGAATGGTTTGTTATTTCCTTCTCCAGCTAATTTTACAGATGAGGAAACTGAGGCAAACGGGGGTAAGTGACTTGGGCAGGGTCACACAGCTACTAAGTATCTGAGGTTGAATTTGAACTTGTGAAAATGAATCTTCCTGATTCCAGGCCTAACACTCAATCTATTGTACCACCAAGCTGCCCTGGTTTGTGTTTATATAGTGCTTTTAAGGATTGCAAAGCATTTACAAATATCATCTCATTTGATCTTCACTATAATGACCTCCTGCAATAGGTGCTGTCAGTAACCACACTTAGAGGAAACTGAAGTTAGCCAGGCTTGAGTGACTGTCAAACAGCTGGGAAGAGTGAGACAGAATTGGATGCCCAGGCCTTCTTGTCTCTTATGTCCTGCCCTTGATACCCTAAAGATCTTCCTGCCTTTAGTTGTTCTTCCCTTCTATTCATTCTTTATATCTTGTATAGAAACAAACAATAAAGTTTAGTGGAGAGGATGCTTAGGTCTGAACTCAGGAAAACCTAGGCTTAATTTCTTTCTTTGCTGATTACTAGGCATGTGATCACGGGCAAGTAATTCAAGCTCTGGATTGACTAACATCGGTGGCAACCATCTCATAGGGTTTTTGTGGGGCTCAAATCAGATAATTTAGTAAAGTTCTTTGGAAACTCTAAATTACTACATAGATATGTTATTGTTGTTATTATTATTAATAATACACAAGCCAAGAAAGCAGTGTGATGGAATGGAGAGAAATCCAGACATAAGTCAGAAAGAAGTGGGTTGAAGTCTTGCCTCTGGTGCATACTGGTTATCCGACCCTGGGCAAATAATTTAGCCCCTCAATACCTTGGATAACTTTCCAAAACTCTAGGTCCCAGAAAGGTGAAAACCTAGGTCAATAGAGGAAGCTTCCTCATCTCTGTTTCCTTAATCAATACAATCACAGGACCAATCCCTATCCCCATCCTATATAATCTTCAAATCCACCTAACTCCTTTGCTCAATGCTTTCAGTGGCCCCATGGGCTGACTATTTGAAGGACAGTCTCCTTAGTCTGACATTATTGACTTTCCACCATGCATTCTACCCTATCTTTTAAGCCTTTTCCCATGTGATATTCCTGTACATACTCTATGCTTCAGCTAAATTGGACTATTCACTCTCTGCCAAGTATGCACAGCCTTTCCTTTCCTGCCTCAGTAACTTTGCTCATGGTACTCCCTCTCTATGGAATGTTTCTCCTATTTGCCTGTTGAATTCTTGCCCATACTTTAAATCTCAGTTCAAATGCAACCTCTTTCATCTAACTTTTTCCTTTATTTGCATAGTTGATGATAATCTTTGACCTTAAAAAGTACTGTGTTTTCCAATCATCACATATAACTTTGTATGACAGTTATCTATGTATGTATCACATTTCCCTAACAGAATGTAAGGTAGAAAAATTGTCTAAACTTTGTATCTCATCTTTTGCTTAGCACAGTGCTCTGAACATAGTAAGTATTTAATAAATACTTTTTTCATTCATTCACTCATAGTTCTCTGAAAACAATAGGTGCTTAATTACAATTTGAATGAATGAGGCATAATACATCCAGGATCCCAACCCAGTGCTCTAAATAGACTATACACTCAACAAATGTTAGTTGAATTAATTTTAAGTGAATTTGTTAACAAGTGTGTCTGATTTGTATGGGGAAAAGACACAAAAGTGACATCTTGATTTCTCCATCTGTGTGTAATGTAAAATGATAGACAACTTCTTTTGAGTTGTGACACCTTTTTGTTTGTTTGATTTATGATACCTCCCACTGTCCAATGCACTGTTTTATTAAAAGATAAGAAACTCATATACACAAACATAGCATACACGTTTATATCTATTGCATTTTTCTCTCCCCTTTCCCCTTTGCTTCCACAAGATTTCCTTAGGGAAAGGTGTAAGGAGAAAGGTGAAACATGAAAGTAGGCTATGTTGCACAGTTATTTGCTAAGCATGGGGCAGAGAGCTTAGTCTAATGGGGAGTGAGTATTGAACAGAACCCATCACAATTCTATTTGTACAATCAAGGTTTCTTGATGCAAAAAATATAAAACTTCTTATAACTAGACCAAAATTGAATGGAAGAAAAGGTTTTTCTAGCTCTTGGGGCTAAAAGATTCATGACACTGATAAGGCCAAAGGTTTAGTTTAGATCACTGGTTCTTAACTTGAAGTCCATAGACTCCCAGTGGGCTTGTGGATAAATTTCAGAGGGTCTGTGAATTTTTTTAAAGAAATATTTTGATATAGCTTCACTATAACTGGTTTACTTTCTCATTCTTTGTATTTTGTTTTATGCTTTTAAAAAGATCCTGAGAAGGGATTCCACAGGCTTCACAAGACTGCCAATGTATACAAAGCAAAGGTTAAAAACCCTTGTTGATATGTTATCTCTAAGTCAAGGATATCTGAATATTGGATTTCAACCTAGTTTAGGAGTAGGTTTTTGTTTAAGGTCCTTATCCTTAAATTGGTCAAGATCTTCACAAAATCTCAGAAAAAAAAGACCAAGACCTTCTAAACAAGGTACTAGAAAACTAATTTTTTTTTTAAAAAAAGGTCTTAGTGAATGTATGATGCCTGCCCTCACTTTTAGTCATGTTTGAGGGGTTTCTTTGTAAGAAAAATAATTTACATGTGATGCTGAAGCAAATTGTATATTCTATACCATTGATAATTTCCTTCTTTATAAAGTGATTTCTTACTAAATTTTCTAATCTCTATACCCTTTCATGCCCCAAATAATGCTCTGAACTGACAGAGCAAATGCTTAATAAATATAAATTAAATTATTTTTAATCCTATTCTTATTACCATATTTTGTTTTCTTCTAACCTTCATTTCAGAATATATCTCTTCTCCTCTCCTACCTAGTGAACTGTTCTTTGTAGTAAAGACAATGACAGACCAAAAAAAAAAAGTAGTTACACAACACCAATCAAAACATCAAACAATATGTGCAACATTTTACATTCATAGTTGCCTGCTCTCTGGGACCAATCTTGTTCCTTGTAATTACACCATGTTGAATGAATGGATAAAACACTTAATCATTTATTAGTATCAGAGTAATGGATCATGAGTTTATAAAAAATTCTAAAGAAAAAAATTTGGAACTGATTTTTGATTTGCTGGTCTACAATTCAGGAGACACGAATTCATATCCTATATCTTTCCTACCTAAGATTTTGACTTTAGGTAGATCATTCTATCTCTCTGGACCTAGATTCTCTCATTCTTTTAAAACTGATTTCTAAGGCTGTTTTCAGCTCCAACAATTTATTATTTCTGAAATATGCTCCATCCTCTATCCACATATTAGAATTCATAGATTCCTTTAAAGTTCAGTTCAAATTTCACCTTCTATATGAGATCTTTCCAAATGCCTCCAGCTGTTGGTACTTATGCAAGTTACACACACACACACACACACACACACACTATTTTATGCATGCATATTTTCTCCCTCTATAGAATACAAATTCCTTGAAGTCATATACTATCTAATTTATGTCTTTCTATTCCCATTCAATAGCAAAGCACCTATTATATAGCAGGTGCTTAATAAATGTTTGTTGATTTGATTAATCTGTATTCTATGTCTATTGAATAACTTTGATGTAAAGTAGATGTAATACAAATATGCTGACATGTATGTGTATGTATCATATGCATTCCTAGTAGATACTGTTCTGCACCAGGGGTATGTAGCAGTACAACTTCATAATCCAATTCCAACTGCTTGGCGTAAGGCAAAGAGAACTAAATTGAAATTCAAGAGACTGAGATTTAACTTGAGCACACCCAGTAACTAGGTGAATGACTAATAATATCAAAATGCTGACTGTGGTACGGAACCAGTCAGGCAAAATAACCTGTCTTGGATCTAAAAGTTGCATGTGTTCTTAACGAGTAAACAAATAGTTACCTTCTTGACAATTGAAGACAACTGCCTAGATTCTCCACTCGAGTACATTTGGTAGAAACCTCATATAGTCATACCTACAAAATCCCCCCAAAATAGTTGGTTGTTTTGATGGTGACTGACCTTATCATCATTTTTTGAGAGTTCTTTTGTTCCCCCAGTGACTGAAGTGACTAACTGGCTCAGTGATTTTTGGTTTTAAGGCTATGGACTACAGCTCAAGAAAATTATACTTTTGGAGAATTCTATTCTTTCTCTGTGCGATAATTTGGCCCATTCTTCATGTTGTGAGTGTTTTGAGACTGCTCTACTCCCTTTTAAGGAATCCACATGACTTCTTTGTCCTTGGGAGAGTAGATTTCTTTTTCAGGGGTCTGTTTGTCTATATTTTTTCTGTGTGGGGATAAAGGAATCCAAGAATACTTCCTTAGAAGATCAAGAAAAGACTGGCAGGAGATTTCATTGATGATTGTCATAAGCCATTTTGTTTTCAAACTTATACAGGAGTTTGACTTCTAAGGCCCCCTATAGATTCACCACTAGAAGGAAACCTGAGAAGAAGCAAAAATTGATACAGAGAATTAACTTCTCTGGGACTCACTTTCCTCATCTGTAAAATGAGGAAGTAGGACTAGGTTTTATCTGATCCTATCTAAAATTCTTTGATTCCTATATCTGTCCAAAAATTTCGCACAATCTCGCCCACATAATAAGCATGAAATGCATATGTTTTGGATGGATACATGAATAAATGTCCTCTTAAATAAGGACAAGAATATAATAGTGGATCATTAGGGAATGCTTTGCAAGTTTCTTTTCCATGCAGCTGCTCTATTTTGTGTCTCATCCCCTTAGTTTTGCAAATGATAGGAGCTACAGTAGTGGAGTTAAGATAGGAGAACTCATAGAATCTGAGGTGTGGCAAGGACTTCAGAAGTCTTAGTGGTGTAAGTGGAAAGAAAGGGATGATTGTGAGAGATATCGAGGCGGTAGAATCAACACTTGACAACTGATTGATGGTGGTGGTGACACTGAAAAGTTGATGATGGCTGCTAAGTTACAAACCAGGATAACAAGAAGAATAGTGGTACCTTCAACAGAAATATGCAATTTCGGAAGAGGGATAGGTTAGAGTGGAGATATAATGATTTCCATTTGGGGCATTTTAAGTTATATATGACTATGGGATATACCCATGAGGATATCTGATAGTCATTCAAGGAGTCAGGACAGTTTTACTTTGAGAGAAACAGTGGAAGAAGAGAATCTATTCCCAAATCCTCTGATACTATGCTTATAGTAAACATATGTCTAACCCAATACCATGGCGATATTACCCATCTTTATATACATACATACATATTTACAATTAACCAGAAATATACTATAATTCTTGATTTTTTCTTTGTCCAGGTCAGACTTCTTTTGATCCCTCAAATCAAGATTGTGTGATGAAGTGAAACATAGAAAAACCTTTTAGTCAATCTTGAAGCAATTTGAATAAAGAGAAAATTTAACAATGACTATTTTGCTATTATCATACCAGTTTCTCAGTCTTATAGCAGGTGTTATACAGGGATTTGACACTGGGAAGAAATCTTTCAGTGCTGAAAATATTATCTCTAAGTCTCTGGAAATAAGATTCTTTGATTGGAAAAATATATCCTTTGCTGCATATGGGTAATACTCAAAATTCATTTTCTTTCCAGGTTGGAGAGGTTTTATTAAGGAAGCATTGGAACATTGTGCTTTTCATTTCTGGGTCATCAAAATCTTACAGATTTTAATATTAGTCTAGTTTTTCCACTGTGTCCTTAGGAATGTTTATTCACATATGCAGAAAGGAGAAGGATCTCTTCCATTGGAAAGCAAGAGTCTTGTTTTGCCTGGTATTGTGTCTAGATGAAGGAAAGGATAAATTGTTTTGCATGGGAACTGTGCTCTTACAGTATACCCTTATGACATCCCCTCTTATGACATCCACAAAATGTGCCAGGAAAACTCTATTTAGGAATAATGTGTAACAGAGAATATCTGGGAGAATTTTAGGCCAGACGTAGAGAAACCCTGAAGTGCATCTCTTTTACTGTATGGCATGCCATTTCTCTCTCTATGCAGCTTTGTACTTATGGAATCTTTTATAGCCTTAGGCTCAGAGCTTGAATTTATTTGCATCAAACTTTGTAGTAGTCCCCAGAAGTGAAAAAAGTCAAGGATTTGCTTGACTCTACAAATCACCAATCTTAAGGTCATAAACATAAAATTTCTCCCAATCTCTTTTGGGGAGGTCCACTCTCCTGGTCCATTTCTGAAATAGCTTTTCCTCTTGCTGTTGCTCAGAGTTACTGTGGAAAGGCTGTGCTGTATAGTGAAATGGAGTCCATCTACACTTGGAGTACGAGGACTCAGACTCAGAAATCAAGAGTTGTTTGTAGGTTATAAAGGGTTAAGCACCTTCCCATGCATTAGATAAGTCTTTAAAACTCTTAATTTGCAAAGAAGGTGCCAGTCTGCATTGGTAGAAGGAGTTTCTTCATAGATCAGTTGCTTATTTCAATGACATTGCAGGACTAACATTTCACAGGTAGCTGTTTAATAAACATTAACAAATTTCAACCTTTGAAAAACTATTTTTGGAAGCAAACATTAAGATCAAGTAAAATCATTAATTTTAATGCTAGTCCAACAGCTGCTGAAATGTTTGCTCTCAATATAAAATGTTAGATATTCCATTTTGTCTTGAAGATATCACTGTTATGGTAGGCAAGGGCAGGCAAGCGTACCTAGGGACATCAGTGTGCAAATAGAAAACTCCGCCACCAACAAGACTAATGTGAACGCCGCTGCAATATTCTAAGAAGCATATTGGGAGCCAGGAAAAAAAAAAAGCATTTTCCCTTTCCAAAGAGCATGTGATTTATTTCTTTATAGCCTCAAAAGTGACCTGTAGACATTCTCATGTGAGAGCTTGCCAGTAAGTGTGATAGATCTGTGCAGGGAAGGAAGGAGCTGCCAGGTCCTTGGGCTGCTTGTCCTGGCTCCATGTTTTCCGATAGTCTTTGTTTGCCATTGTTAAAAAATGTTGTTCTGTTGACAAATGAGTCAGTTTAACACTCTCTTACCATCTCTGTTGGGAAGGAAAAAGAAACCAAGCTCAGATACCTCTGTTACCTATTCTTTTTTCTCACACTGCCTTTCCCAGTAGTAAATTTGTAGCTAGTGAACAGCTGGTGAACTGTTCAGACCACTGGGCTGGGGTGGGAAGTAGAGTAGATTCTTCCAAATATCTCAGCTATAATAGATACAGTAGCTTGTAAAAAGAGAGGCACAGTCCCACTATGAAATTCCTGCTAGGCTAATTCTAAGGGTTAAGAATAGCCAAGGATTAAGCAATGTAGTTCCTGCTTCTTCCCTAGTGATTTAAATGAGATATTCTTGGAAAGAGCCCAGTACCAGAGCATTCTCTATCCCCTTGCTGTTAAATTCTGATTTCCCTGCTATAGGTTAATGGTTGACCTGGGCATTATTGGAAAACCATCTTCTCTCTTCTCGCCAGTATTTGGAAGAGGAAAAAGAAGGAAGAGAAAATTAAATAAAAAAGCTTTTCTATGCTTCACTTGATCCCATAATCTTCACTGGAGCCATCAGAAGAATTCTGATCCAGAGTGAAAGAAAAATTCAAGAAATTGCAGAATATTTCTGGTTAATTAGTAGTGGTCTGCATGTAATGTTGAATGTGGATCTCTTGTTTCTCCTGTATAGAACTTGTTGTGTCTCCCCATTAGTTTGGAAGCTCCTTGAAGGTAGGGATTCTCTTTTTACCTTTCTTTGTATTCCCGATGTGTACTGCTACACAGTGTAGTAGTAGTCACTTAATATGTTTGTTGACTATACAATCATCGGTGAATTCACACAGGGTCTCTCATCCTTTTATTTAAGTGACCTTAACTTTGTTAATCACTTTGGAAGCCTGGAAAGTGAGGTTATGGCAAGTATAACATTTTTTGGGGAGGGTGTAAATTAGGGCAATTGGGGCTAAGTGACTTGCCCAAGGTCACGTGGCTAGTTTAGTGTTAAGTGTCTGAGGCTGGATTTGAACTCAGGTCCTCCTGACTCCAGGGCTGGTGCTCTATTCACTGCAACACCTGGTCACCCCGCAAGTATAACATTTAATATATAAAGAATTGTCCCCTGATTTGTCAAGCTCTGTTGTGTCTTCACATTACAATAGTTCAAATTTATAAATCACTTTAAAGCTTGCAAAGTGTTTTATGGACACTATTTTATTTGATCCTTAAAGCAACCCCTGTGAATCAAGTGGTATCATCATTCTTTCCATTTAACATACAAGGAAACTGAGGCTTGAAGAGGACTGGTGATTTGTCCAGTATCACAAACAATATTTAGGAGCTGGGATTTTTGTCAGATCTTCCTCATTCCCCTTCTACTACTTTTTTTACTGTCACTCTGTCTCTCACATGTTAATAAACAAATAATTAAATAGATGAATGAATTAATATTAAATTGAAGTGGAATGAATTTATTCCTTTGCCAGAACTTCTTCCAATCAGCCAGCTGATAGAATGCTGAGATATATAGCCTAATCTAGTCACCAACTCACTGTCCACAGTACCCTGAGATCTACATAGACTCTTAACTGTTTTAAGTGTGACCAAGGCTAGGTTATACTGTTCTCCTACGTGATCTCTGGACTCTGAATGATCATTTTGAAAATGTGACTCTGGTCACCATGGGAACTTTCAAATAAGAGTATTAATGTTTCAGTTCCATCCTCTTCTGGGAATGAGCAAATTCTACTAAAAACCTTTTTTTCCTTAAACACTCCACATGGTGGTAACTTCTTACCACCACTTACAGATGACTCCCCCATTGTCTCCAAGCACAAACCTTATGTTTAGAAAGTGTGTAGTATATGCAAGAACTTATTAACTATTACCAGGGCTCCCTCACTAATCATGCCATTGTCCCTCTTGGTAGAAATTCATTAGCTAAAGGGGTAGAGTTTGGGGATGAATCAAGATTTCCCCTCCTCCCACCCAGTTTCTTATTTTCTGTCAAGTTGACTTTTGGAAGAAGGCAGGGTATCCTAAAGACAAGAGAAGACAAAATTGAGCCTAGAAAGGATGTTATAGAGAGGCTTCTTGAGCTAGGCTGGTTTTGAACTAAAAGATTTTATGATTTTATATAATCAAGTTACTCACCCAGAGGGCTAGAATTAGTTAGTGATGAACATAAAACTAGAAAAATGCCCTATGACTTTGCTTCATTAAGAGCTATATACACATTTTATGTGTTTTTTATTATTATTCTAATCCAGATCAATTAGAAAAGAAAAGCCTTTTATTCATCATACTTATTGAATATAAAAATATCAGGAAAAATTATAGATATCACTATAGAACTGTTTTACAACTTTTTTGCCTTTAGCCTTTCCTTATATTAATTTTTGAGTCATTTCCATTCCAGTCCACCATTATCATAGATTGATATATGCTGTAATATGAAACAGAAGGATAGTATTCATGTTATTTTATGGAATATCAATTCATTTAAATAATGAAACTTAAATTTATTAGCTTTTATTTTAAGAGCCCTTAAAAACTTCATAGGACAATAATGGTTTCCAATATAATACACATGTGATGCCCTGAGAGCTGATTTTCAAATTTGCAATCATTTCTCTTGTGCATTGTTGACTTATTAAAGGTTAAGGGAAAGGCTAAAGTTTAATACTCTAAGCTGCAATTCAGTTGAAAAAAATAATTGCTACTGAAGGGTTGGCTATATTGTCCTCTTTACTGTTATCTGAGCTGCATCTTTTTAATGAATTGAAAGGCTTTTTATCTTATCAGAAATGAGTTCAGGGTTCAGATAGCATTGGAACCATTGAAGATGTTCATAACCTCTAATACCCAGTGAAGAGCTACTGTTCCCTCTTTCCTCATTATGATTTTTGGTGTAAATGATGCTCTCAACTTACACTAGTGGGAATATTGCAGAACAGTGAAACCTGTGAAAAGGGAGTAGAGGATATCATGGATTATTATAATCTCTTTCATCTCTCTCTCCCTCTCTCTCTCTCCCCCTCCCCCTCTCTCTCTCTCTCTCTCCTTCCCTTTCTTTTTCAATCTCACTGATTTCTCTGTTTCTCTCCATCTACTTCTTTCTCCCTGTCTCTGTGTCTTCATCTATGTCTTTCTGTCTCTCTCACTTAAATCTTTAAAGAGCCTGCAAAATGGATGATGTCTTGGAGAAAATTCTATCTAAATGGTTATTAAAAACTGGTATTCCTGATTGGAATTAATTACTGCAGCTGTATTGATCTATAGTCTTCTGAGTTAATAATGTTGAGAACTAGCAATGAGCTCCATTGACTTTCTTTTGGGAGGAGGAGTGGGGCATGGCACTGTGGAGTTTTGCAGTGGCAGAGGAGTCTGGTCTGAATTACCTTTTGCCATATTAGTCAGATAGCCTCACAGAGAATTCTACTTTAACTCAAAATAACCCAAGTTGGAAGGCCTGACTTGTTTGAAAAGGCAATTCTCCTTTCTAAATCTAAAGAACATTTTTCAAAAGGCCTCCAGTTTTGAAATGATTAAAAGTCACCCATACGCAATTCCTAGTTTAAAATTACTGCATTCATTCCTTTAGGCAGATATTTCTCTGTACTGCTTGGGTGGTTTCATTTACAACCAGATGATCCTCATTTGGGAAACATGGCAATTTTATCTACACTCCCACTTTGGTGTTTTGTTTTTGTTTTGTATAAAAGGATTACTTTATATGTACAATGGAATTCATGACCCTTAACTTATTTCTCCATTATTTCACAATCTTGATCCTTAGAGGTTAAGTGGAAGCCACAGCTGAAGTGGACAATGGACAATATGACTTGCACTCAGAAGTACCAGTGGTACAGTTAAAAGAGCACTGGACTGAGTCAAGAAATCTAGTTATAAAGAGATATTTTCAAGTTGTCATAACTATTTAGTTGTAGAATCAATATCTCCCAATTCCTGAACTAATAACTGAGCTACAATACCACATTCCTGCTTATGTCTAGTTTTTCTTACCATTTTCTTTTTCTCTTCTTTTCTGTTTCTTTTGTTCCTTCTGCATTTTAATTTTCTTCTTTTCCCTTTTGATCTTCCTTTTGTCTCGCTTTTATCTCTTTGGATTTCAGTTTCCTTATCTATATCATGGAATTGGATTAAATATCTAAGGTCTCCAGTTATGGCTATGATTTAATGATTTTCTTTATTCATCATTTGTATAATGAATTGGATTTCTGAAATGTTGGACTGTTACATGCAATTTATGTATGCTATTCATGTAAATTCTCCAAATTTTACATCTAGAAAGAAGACTTTTTTTTTGTCATTATGTGGTTGTATTGGACGTAGGACATAAACATTTGTTTTGCATAATTACCCAAAGGACTTTGTTAATATGATGCATGCAACAAAATCCTAGTCATATTCAAAGGGAAAGTCTTTTGTTTTATTTACAGTCTCTTTAAATATTCTATAAACACATATGTTTGAATGCAATTATAAAAACTTACACTTTATTCCCCTGCTTTATGGTAATAGTAGATGACAGTTGTTTTTACCTCCCATAAACTGGGATGCTGATATCTAAAGACCAATTGACTTGTGGAACATGGGTTCGGTTCTGATTATCTTTACTTCAGGGAATTGGAACTCTGAAGGGAGAAATGTAGTATCATTTATGTATTATGTCACAACTTTACACACTCCACCAAATTCAAGTTTGTTTTACATAAAGCTTGCACATAGAGTATGGCGTTGTGAATCTGACAATAGTTTGAAGAATTGTGTCCAGTGGAGAATTTTTCTTGGTTTTCATCTGGTAGTCTGGTCCCATGATTCCAATAACGTAGAGACTCTTGTTCATAACTGCATACTGGTAAATCATCTGAAATTTATGATCTTAGACAATTGCCTAATATACTGAGATGCTAATTGATTTGACCTTCCTCACATAGCCAGTCTCTATTGAAGTCAGGCCTTGAATGCAAGTCTTGCTAACTCCAAGACTGACTCTATATTCACTACACCAGAAAAGTTTACTGGTGAAGTTGAAGTTACTAAAATTAAGCTTTTGTTTTTCTTTGCTATACTTACTTAGCTTAGCATGTAGAGGTGCAGCCATTCATTTACCTATATGAATTCTATTTGTACTCTTATCTCTCTTCCCAAGTAAATCTGGTATACAGAAAGAGAACCAATTCTTTTATATAATCTGAAGTTTTTAACTTAAGGCCATCATAGCACCTCTTGGTGGAGTATGATATTGGAACCTAGCTCTGTTAGACAGACTATTGCACCTCAGGGTTTCTAGGCTTTTTCATTCTGTGATACACTTTGAGATGTCCTCAAGGCATACTGACAAAATAGGAATTGGAATGGCTTAAAAATAGAGCTTTGTGTCTTTTCATGGAGAGGAGGAGAGATTCTCACTCTCATAGTTCAAATAATGAAGAAAGAGAATCATTGAGTCATGGATTTATAACTGGAGAACATAGAATTCATTTAATCCAACTCCTTCATGGTATAGATAATAAAACTGAGGTCCAGAGAGATAAAAGGGAGGCAAAAGAAAGGAAGAGCAAAATGGAAAAGAAGAAAAATAAAGAACAGAAGAAAGAAAAGAACCAAAAAAGAAGAGAAAAAGAAAACAGTGAGGAAAATGAGATATAAAGTAGAGCTATGGTATTGTGGATAGATCATTAATTTACAAATTGGGAGATATTGACTTTACAACTAAATAGTTATGTCAGTTTGAGAATGTCTCTTCATAACGTCTCTGTCCTTAATTCCTACTTCTGTTAAATGAGGGGAATTGATTTGATCAACTTCTAGAAGGTTCTTTTTAGTTCTAATAGCCTATGTCTCTGGTTTTGTTAAATGGCTTCTTTGTAAATGGACTCTGTGAAGAAGGTGGAGCTAACTGGCATCTTAAGTAACTATCCTTTAAAGATCTAGCTTCTGTTACGACAGACTATTTCTTTAAAGTTACTTGATTTTGGTCAGGATTGTCTCAAGCATTTCGGACCAAATACTTCCTTTTCCCCAAAATCCCTTAAGAATTTTTTTTATATGGAAAAAGAGCAGAATCCCCAAATTTAAAATTTCAGCCTCATGGAACAAAATTAAATTCTGTATCCCAAGAGAAATTTTCCAGAGAGTCCTGGTTACCTTTTGTAATTGTGAAATAAACTTATCTCCATCACTTCTGAACTGGAAGGTACTTGGGTAGAAGCTGTCTTTGGTTATCAAACATTGGTAAACACAACCTTCATCCAGTTGGTTTAAGATTTAAGGAATTAGAGACCTCAGTTCTTTAAAGAAGAATTCTGGATTTCTAGGAAAGGGAGAAAAGTGGATTTTGGTTAACTGAACTCCCACGAACATCCATGAAATAAGTATATTGGATTTATAGACATCAGAAAGTACAGTATCACAAACAATGCATTAAAATACAATGGCAACCCCAATAGCCACTAAAGATGAGGTTAGTTAACAATTAACAAAGGGTAACTTTTTGAAGTTTTTGTTTAGACCCTAGTCAATGGACCATCAACTACTAAGTAGTCCCTGGACTAATAGATTTTATTTGAGTGTGTATAAAGTTATGCTTTTCATTGTAATGTATTCCAGGAAATTATTTTGAAAAGCAGAATAATGAAAAAAACTCCACAAAACAAAACCAACAACCTTTTCCCTTTATAGTGTTATCAACTACGATTTCTGTTTCTTACCACCAGATAATGCTCACACCCTGTTCTGATGGAATTCTAACATCTCTAGCATCTCTCCTCCAGCCTTCCCACCCCAGTGGGGGCTGCTAGGTAGAGCAGTGGATAGAGAGAATGCACTAGGCTGGGAATCTCATATTCCTAAATTCAAATGTAATCTCAGACATGATACCCTGGGTGAGTCACCTGAATGATAGCATTCACAGGGTTGTTATAGAGCTCAAAGGAGATACGTATAAAGCACTTAGCAAATCGTAGGAGTGCTGTATAAATAGCAGTTCTTATTAGGGAGGATTGTTTCAATCACCCATACCTCCAACATTTAAAAAATCATTTTATTTTTAGTGAAAACTGGAATAACATCAGATTTTAGGTTAAACTAAAACTGGAACTTGTTCACAATATTTGAGGCCTTGTTTTAAATAACTCTTCTATCCTTCTCCCTTGACCACACCTCACTTGTCTTGTTTCCTCTCTCTTTTCCCCTGCAAATGATTCCTGGTCTGTCTACATAGACTCAACAGCAAAGAATTAAATTACACTGCTGCCCTCTGCTGGCCTGATGTTGGAAATTCACCAAGACACAATCATGTACAGGTCTTCTATTCAATACAGAAGCTAGTTCAGTATGATGAACCTGGGCAGCAAACCACACTCAATTGGTCTTGGTTTTATTATTGGCTGCCCAGTTAGGTATTTTCCTGCATCAAAGCTAGTTTCATTAACTAAACAAAGTAACTGATTTTTTTTTTCTTATTGTGAGGCGCTTGCCAGCCAATTAAAAAAATAGCCTAAGAAAATTGCCCCTTTTCCTTTGCACTGTATCCTGACAATTTAGGAGCCAGACACTCTTTTTATTGGGTACAATGCTATGAAATTTTAAGTAACAGCTGCCTAATTAAAACTTGCATTAGTGGGCTCGGTGTGGGTGGTGGCCATCTTGCAACAGAATAATGCCTCTTGAGATGCAAGTGTTAGAAACTGGAGTCATTCTCTCTCTGATTGGATTATTATTTCATTTCAGTGGTGGGGAAAACATTAGTTGGAACTAAACTTCTTGGTTTAGATAATCAGCATTAATGTTCTGATGCTAAATTAGATTTATAGTGTCTCCTCTTGTCTTCTTTCAGTGACTGGCTGATTTTCCAACTAGAGATTAAAAAAAAAAAGATTTAATTATAATTAAGGCGTGTGTGTGTGTGTGTGTGTGTGTGTAAGCTAGCATTTACCATTTTGTAGGTGAAAATACTGAGTTCTCACAGAAGCTAGTTTGAGATTTTAAAATAAATTGGAAAAATATAAGCAGGAGCTTACTGGAATAGCCCTTTCTAACTTCTCAGTAGTTGTTTTTTTTTTTTCCCTGGGATCAATAACATGTCAGACTGGACACGGAGGTTTGCCTCTGGTTTCCATAACAACTTGCGTTATTGAAGGGCTGCAGGCACCATGAATCCTCAATTTATCAGTCTTGCAGGGCTTATTAATGGAGGCCAGAACCACAAGGAATCAGGCTGCTCATTACTGGCACGTGCCTATTGGTGTGGGGGAGGGGAAAGGCAGGAAAATGGGCAGAGGGTACAGTGTAAGGGAGTTCAGATTAAGAGTAACTAGCACACAGAGATAGTTTTAATCAACTTTATTACTATTCACAAGGGGAGGAAGAAATTAGGTACTAGCAGGGACAACTGGGTGTGTGTCTTCCATCCCCTCTGGTGGGGGGGGGGGAAGGGATCCATGCATCAGTCAAAGACCCAGAGCCTTTTAGGGCTCAAATGTATATATTGTTTGTTAAAAGAGCCAGCAGTGTAACAATGAGAGGCTGCTCAGTTATCTATAGGACCAGTATAGTGAGGTTGTTTTCTAAGTTAGCTCCGGAGTGAGGTGTGAGGGACAGAGAAGTTAACACTGAATGTACCATTCCAGCAAAAGGTTGAAAAGCAGAGACTGGGGCCATGTCAGCCAAACTGGCTTTCATGGGATCTTAAGAGGAAGTGGGGGAGGGGTAGCGACCAATTTGTTCTGGGGGTGTGAACAGGAAGTGCACCGAGAATTCTGTTAGTATTGGCATTCCTGGAAAAGGACAGGAACTTTTCTCCAGCAACTTACACCCAATCCAGTTGGAGTTTGGGCAAGCAGTCCAGGTGAGAACCATTCCATGCAGTCCCTTTTCTATTATTTTGAATTTCTGTCTGACCCCAAATAGCTTGTTTCCTTTGCCAGCACTAAGAAAGTCGCGCAGTTTTTCCCATAATTTTCTTGTTTGGAGTTCCTCTTCTTGATTTCTGCCAGAAAATCCTGATTTATTTCCATTTATGGACCTCCAGGGCATTGTTTCAACTTTCTCCAATGACTTTAGTAACCTGCTCATTTCTTGTCACTCTCTTCTCCTCCATTATACCACTGAATTTTGGATCAAAGTTAATTAGAGCCCCCTCATTTCACAGAGTAGAAAACTGAGGTCCACAGTCATGAAGTTCTTTGACCAAGATCACATGACTAGTTAAATTGGAGAGCCAGGATTTTAGCTCAGTTCTTCTCTCTCCAAAGTCAGTCCTCTTTTTGTGGCCCTGCATTTCCACCAGGCTTGGAGAATACAAGCTATATGATCCCTCTAACAATCTGATCACACAATTCCTCAGTGTTTTCAAATCAAATAATTGCCTTCCATACCTGGCTTCAACCACACTCCATGTTCATAGTGTAGACTTCATGATTTCTTAAAATTATGCTACCTCCAGTAATTGAAATTTTGGAATTTCATTCTTCAATTAGACCACCATTAATTCCATCCCTCCTTTCCTGGACCTATTCTTCTCCAAAGGTGAATAACCTTCAGTCCCTTTATCCATCCATCCCTACTTTCTTAGTCCTTCCTCCCTATACTGCCCACTGCTTTAGTCTTCCACTAGCTATGACTCTAGGATGCCTTATCTACTGACTCTCTACTGTTTCCGTTCTTAAAAATTTTATTTCCAGGCATGGATCCCACCACTTCTGCTTCATGGCATCAATGTAGCAGAAACCAGTTGAGTCACAATACCTCTTATCTGGGTCTTGGCAACTATTTGAAAATCTTTTCATTCTACCCTATTCCCTTCCTATCTCATTCTGCATTGTCACTGTCTCTAATCTTTTCTTCTTGAGTCCCCAGTACTATCACAAGTCATCACAATTAGAACAGATGACACGGGTTAGGATAGGGATAGACAGGATCTGTGATTTAATTGATCTGGTGAACTCGCAGGCGAGGAAACTGTACCAATGCTGCTCAGGACTTTCTCTGCAATTGATTTTATTAGAGAGTGACCTAGAACACTGAGTCTTATCCAGGGTCTATGTGTCAGAGGCAGGATTTGAGACCAGGTCTTCCTGGTTCTAAGGATACTAGTTTCTTATAGATGACCTAGCCCAGGGGTGAGCAACCTGTGGCCTCTAGGCCTCATGTGGCCTTCTAGCTCCTTGGGATGCTCTTTCGACTGAGTCCAAGTTTTACAGAACAAACCCTTTCATTAAGGGGATTTGTTCTGTGAAGTTTGGATTCGTTCTAAGGGGTGCACCTGAGGACCTAGAATGTCACATGTGTCTTTGAGGCTGCAGGTTCCCCAGCCCTGACATAGCCTCTTTTAATACTGAGAAGACTTGAATCCAATCAATGTGAGCTCCCTAAACTCTCTTCTTCCCTCCCTCAGTTTCTTTCAGCATCATGACCTACCCTTTCTTCTCTGGTCACAAAAGATATAGCCTTATTCTTCACTAAAGTCAATCCATACATGTACCCTTGATTCTATTCCCTCCTGCTTCCTACGACCTTGGCTCAGCAGAAATCTGCTCTCAATCATCTAATCTTCCACCTCTCACTTATCCTAAAGTCTCCTTCCTACCCACCTACAGACATTCAGATCTCCTCAAAACCAAGAGAAAAGTTTTCTTTGATCCTTTTCATCCCATCTATCCACTTTTCTGTTTCTAATTCCCTTTACTGTATAACCACTTAAAATTATCTATATCTGATGCTTCTCTGCTTCACTATCTACTTCCTCTTCAGCCCTTTGCAATCTGATCTTTTCTACACTCATCATATACACTTTGGCAATTTCATTCACTTGAATGATTTCCACCTGCCCCCATATGCAGATGATGCTTAGATCTTGAGAGCCATTTGAGGGTATGTAGCACAATGCAAAGACCACTGTTTTTAGTATCAGAGCATCTGCATACAAATCCGAATTCTGTCACTTACTACAATGTGAATTGTGGCAAGTCAGTTCACCTCTGGACCTCCATTTCTTCATCTGTTAAATGAAGCAGTCAGATTAAATGACTTGGTGGCTCCGTGGATAGAGTTCTGGGCCTGGAGTCAGGAAGGCTCATCTTCCTGAGTTCAAATATAGCCTCCGACAGTTACTTGCTGTGTGACCCTGGGCAAGTCCTTTAACCCTGTTTGCCTCAGTTTCCTCATTTGTAAAATGAGCTGGAAAAGGAAATGACAAACTACTCCAGTATCTTTGCCAACTAAAACCCCAAATGAGGTCCTGAAGAGTTGGAAATGACTGAACAGCAACAATGTCCTTGCTCACTCGAAAGCTTAATCTTTGATCTTTTCTTCTAAAATCCAGACTAGACCTTCCACCTTGTTGGCAATGCATCTCCACCTAATGTGTTTGGAGCATTTAAACATCACCATGGCTAAACCTGAACTTAATTTTTTTTTTCCTAGGCTTGATCCTAACAAGCATTTATTGATCATGTATTTTGTGCAAGATTTTCTTTCCATCTGAGACACCACTGTTCATATGGTTCCCCATGGCCATGATCATGGTATTGTCTTTGGATCTTCTTTATTTAGTCATTCAGATGCCAGTTACATTTCTGAGGTGAGATTAGAACTCATATTTCTCCTTATTCCAAGTCCAACATTCTTCCTACTAGAAGACACTGCTTCTCTAGATCACCAGATTAAACAAAGTGAGATTACAAGTGAATTCTATTCGTAAATATTTGATCCATTTAAAGGTGAGGTAAAGGACAGGGAGTTACATATTTAGAAGGGACCTTGAGGGGCGGCTAGGTGGTGCAGTGTATAGAGCACTGGCGCTGGAGTCAGGAGGACCTGAGTTCAAATCTTGCCTCAGACACTTAACACAAAAACTAGCTGTGTGACCTTGGGCAAGTCACTTAACCCCAATTGCCCTCCAAAAAGCAAAAAAAAAAAAGGGGGGGAGGACCTTGAGAAGATAACCACCATACTCTGCCCTTAGAGAATTGTACTCTGTTCATGACAGATTGAAATCTGTCTCAGTTTCCATCATCCTTGAGGAAAGGAAAATTCCAAAGGGAATTGGGAGAAATTATTGAAAGATCTGAGGAAACTTTCTTCTCACAATTTCTAGCTCAGCTTTCCCCTTGCTGTCTTATCACTTTTCTTCACCTAAGTACTCTCAGCTTAGTTCAGGTCAGCATTGGGAGAAAATCTGATCATTGCAGCCCCCCACTAGAATAATCTAGCCTCCAGATTTCATGAGCAGCAGAGGATGATGGCAGCAAGATTGCAGGAGAGAGCCTGAAATATTGTTCTTGACTTTGTTTCACACTTTGCCTCCTACTGGGATTTCCAGTCCATATGGGGGAAATCAGTCTTGT
The DNA here is from genome assembly GCF_028583685.1 of Petaurus breviceps papuanus. Classification (NCBI taxonomy): domain Eukaryota; kingdom Metazoa; phylum Chordata; class Mammalia; order Diprotodontia; family Petauridae; genus Petaurus; species Petaurus breviceps. The sequence goes on from NW_027187347.1 coordinate 12,759,283, forward strand.
TTTCTCAAGATAAACATAACTCTGTTCAAATGCAGAGGATGACTTAGGGTTGTTAAAAAACAACAGACAAAACTCTCAGGACTATTAGCTCTAATATTCTAAGATAAAAAGAGAGTATCTTGGGGCGGTCAGGTAGCACAGCTAGTAAGAGCACCGGCTCCAGTGTCGGGATGAACCTGGGGATCGAATCCAGGCTCAGACACTTAGCACCCACCCAGAAACACCTGGCTGTGTAACCTTGAGCAAGTTACTTAATCCTGATTGCTTTAAAAAAAAAAAAGAGTATGTTTGAGATAAGGAGAATTAGTTCTATGTGCCATACTGACAAACTAGAGATTGTCACAGACATACAGAATTTTAGAGGTGGAAAGGACTGTGGTGGTCATCTTCCAACATATCCAATGGGTTCCACACACAGTGACCTCGATGGTAAGAGTAAAAACAATGTCTTATAATGAACTGAGACTTAAATAAAGAGAACAGAGGACTAGAGGATCATGATAGCTGTCTTTAAGTATTTAAAGGGTTATCATATGCCTAGTTCCAGAGGAAAAATGAGTGACAGTTGCAGAAAAGCAGCTTTAGACTCAATATAAGGGACTTTTTATAACAAATCAAGCGATCCAAAATTGGATGAGCTGCCTTTGTAAGAAGTGAATTCCTCCTTGGGGATTTTTGAATGAGGGGTAGATAACTACTTGTTAAGAATGCTACAGAAAAGATTCTTGTTCAGGTATGGGTCAGGCTGAGGTCATTTTATAGCCCTGAAATTCCAGGAATAAACAAGTCTTTGTCCTCTAAAGAACAAGCTTTGTTGGTATTCTCTGCTTTTCAGTTATCAAAGCAAAATTCTCAGAGCCTGAATATCTCAGAAGTTATCTTTCCTTTTTTTTCTTTGTTCTATTTGTTCCTAATTAGAATTAACTTGACATTTGCATTGCTAATATTCTTGTTTAAAAATCTGTTGACATTTCTCTTGGTTTTGAATTTCCTTGCTAATATTGTAAAGGCTAATCTGATCTTTGTATCTCTTTGCAGATGAGTAAAATCTCTTAGTATGAACCCTAGTATAAAGAGATAGAAGGCCTATGCCAATCAGTTCAATTGATCCTAGATGAGTAGATGAGGTTATGGGCTAATTGTCTCCTTAACACAGTAAGTTTTATATGGAGAAATTTTCTGTTTGGGGGCCATATATTGTATCAGTACAAATACTGGCTTTCATAAATGGGATTAGACAAAAGTATGATGATTGGGTTCATCCATTGCTACTAGAAAAATAATTAAAGGGGCATAATCTTCAGAAGGTGGGCAGGAGAACAGAATGTACACATGCATAGAGGAGGGCCTTTTTGTGTGGGGGAAATCCTCCTTCATCTTCTTGTGACCTTGAAACTATCAGGTAGTTCTGTATGTGGGTGAGCATGAGCCAGCAGTGACATGGCTATCCTGTATGGGACCAGCGTTGTAGAGGAAGTGAAGCCAATAAGACCCTCAAGTAGAACAAATAGGGGAGCTGTTGGCTGGGTTTGCTTCCTCCTTGGGAATCCTTGAAGTCTTGGAGAAGATACTGGATGGGGTTAGGGGAAGGGGTGGTGGACATTGGTGGCAACTAGCTTAGGTATCTATCCATAAGGGTTCAGGAACTACAGGCAGATCCTGAATTTCTTGTCAGGGATGACTAACCATAAAAATCTATTTGTATATATCAAAAAGTAAAAATGTTTTGGGTGTCCCTGGGGCTTTTACTAACAGACCAGGATCTTCTAACTTTGTTCCCTTTATCTCATGTTACCAAGGGTTAGAGAAGCACTCAGAACCAGCCTAAAGAAATTGGAAAGGCCTTCTACTTGGAATGGAAGGCAGGAGCTCAAGTTCTAGTGGGATCAGAGCCAGTGGCACCATTTACTGTCCTATGACCTTAGGTTACTCAGGTACCTTGTCTGTTAAATGGGCATAATAACACTGAACACAATCTACCCCATATAGTTGTTGAAAGGTGCCACTGTGACAACATGTGAAAGCTCCTGGTAACTCTAAAGTGATAACTAGATGTGAGTCATTACTAAAATGATTATCTCTTGCTTAGAGAGAAGGGCATTACTGACACATGGAGAAGCATAATTTCCAGGAATAAAAAGATTATCTATCCGTATTCTGCCTTGGTCAGACCACATGGAGAGTATCATGTTCACTACTGGGCACCACCATTTTAAAAAGACATTGATAAGTAAGAGAAATGTGAAGTGGACTTCAATTCCAGTGATGGAGAAGTTTGAGTTCTTGTGAAAGGATGAGGAAGTGAAGGAGCTGAGGTTTTTATTTGGAAGAAGAGAAAATTAAGGGAGATGTGATAGAAGATTCCAGGAGGTTCAAAGTGTTATCCTGTGGAAGAGAAATTTGACTTGACGATTTGCCTGCAACATGTAGAAATAATAACATTGGGAATGAGTTACAAAAAGGAGAATTTAGATTTGATGTCAGGAAAGTCTTCCTAACACTCAGAGCTGTCCAAAAGGGGAATTGTGTATCTTGGGAGGCAGTGGGGTCCCCTCACCAGAGGTCTTTGAGTACAGGCTAGAGGACCACGTATTGTGTTTGTTGTAGTGGGGATTTTTTTATGTATGGGCCGTATCACTACGGAGATTCCTTCCAACTCACACAAATTCTATGATTTTGTGTTTCACTAATGGTGAACATGATTTCCTATACTTGGTTCCAGCATGGAGGAATGGACAGAATGAAAAGGAAAGTATGGAGGCTGTGTTTGTAAAGAGCTATTATTCATCTATGTTATTCAGCACCTATAAAAGTAACAGACGTACTTGAAGATGAAAATTTCCTGCTTCTGTTGACTCCAGTGGGCCAGTTGTTGACATAGTCTATTTACTGGGGAAAACTGTAGCTTCCTAAAGAGATGCTTTGGCACCAGCAGGGGGTTGATCGAAGCATAAAAAAAAAATCTTAGCTCAGTTCCACATCTCAACAATTTGTACCTTGTCACTGGGTGTGTAATGTGCATGATAGAAACAATAATGAGGTTAATGCTAAACATTCACAAAGAACATTTCCCCCCTTTTTTCTTGCTCTTTCCCTCTTACATTCCTCTAATACCCTCTGTACTGATGTTCCCCACCTCCCTCCAACTCCCACCCCTCCAAATGCACCCACCCAGATCTCCTGAGAGTCATTACTACTCAAACCATCAGCCAAAGTTAGTGGGTTTCTATGGCAACCAGGCAGCTGGTGTCTAGACACTGTGAGAGATGCCTTGCAATTGAGCTGCAAATCTAGCTTCCATCACACACTCTGCCCCCCTTCTTCCCATTTCCTTTTTATTTACTGCCAGCATTAATGCTGACACAGGATGGAGTTTCCTTTTGACAGGCCATTAAAGAAAGGAGGAGAAGAGAGGAAGGGTGAAAAATTCAAGTTTGCTGCCTTGTCATACCAGTGAAGGGGAAGACAACCAGAGTGACAGGCTCAGATCTGCCGCTCTCTTCCTTCCTCACAAAGGACCTTTATAAGATTAAGAAATTTTTGAAATTAGAAAACATAGACACTGGCCTGTTGGGAGCCATCATCCTCATCACCATCATCTTTAAGTGTTGGTAAGAACTGTTTCCTGATTTTCTCTCAGGACAGGACTTTGAGTTGATGGTACTGGACTGAAAATGGGCAGAATAATTACACTGTCTCTCTACAATTTAATTTTTTTCCTTCCATGGGATGGAAGTTGTGGATTTCAGATCTATAACAAGTATTATCAGATGGCAAATAACAGATGGTATTGCAGGTAAATATGAGAACTTGCTTGGGATGGGGTGATACTTCATGCCTGAAGCAGAGACTTTTGCTCCCACTGCTAGTAACAATAGTCACAGTCACGATAGTTTTAGTCATAGTCATAGGCTTGGTAATAGCCAATTTCTAGATGACTTTTTACCATTTGATCTTTCCATTCCTTTCTAGTCCCTTTGATTCAACAAATATTTCCTAAGCCCTTAAGCAAGGTGCTGAGTATACAGTGACAGTAATGAATAGTTCCTGTCCTCTAAGATCTCACATATGCCTGGGGGAACAGAACATGTATTAAAAATAAAGTAAATATCTTTATTGATAGGTTGGAGATATACAAATATTTAAAACATTATTTCCCCCTAAATTTGAAAGTCCATGATCTGGGGGTACAAACATCATTGTCATCATGAGAACTTTAAAGGTATAGGTAGGATCTCAAGTAGCATATTCAGGGACAACGAGAGGAGGTTTTGTGTCATAAAGTATCTTTTTGGATAAGTAGGATCAATGATGAAAGTTTTTGAAAGCCCAGAAGAGAAGTTTTGGACTTTTTCCCCTATAATTGGAGAGATGTCATTGAAGGCTTTTGAGCAAGGAAGTTATACTCAACAGGTTGTACTATAGGAAATATTTATGTGATCATGGTGGGCAGGATGGATTGGATGGGGAAGAGTTTAGAGGCAGGAATCTTTGTTCCAAGGTGATTAGAGTAGTCCAGGCATGTTGTTATTAAGGTCTGGAGTATGGTTATAGCATTGGGAATGGAGATAAAGGGATGCACATCATGATATTTCAACACTCAAAGGGGCCGCAGAGATTATATTTCACCTCATACTTGATCAAGAATCATTTCTATAACATCCCCATTGAGTAATTATCCTGCATTTGCTTGAAAACCTCTAGTGAGGGAGAGCCTCATTACCTTCCAAATATATTTCATTTTTGGATGAGAAGTTTTCTATATATGAAGCTGAAATCTGCCCCCTATAATTTTCATCTATTTCTCCTAGCTCTCCCCTCCAGGATATAATAAAAGAGGTCTAATTTATCTTCCACATGATAGCACTTCTATTACTTGAAGACAGCTACCATACATTTCCCTATCTCTTTCCAAGTTGTCTTTTCTCTAGGCTAAACATTCCCGATTCCTTCAAATGGCCATCATATGGTTTGAGTCCCTTCACTCTTCTGGTAGTTGTACCATGGCTGACTTCCAGGTTATGAAGGGAATTCCCAAAATGAACCCTTAGCTGAACATTAAGTACTCTGAATACGATCTGACCAAGGCGTGGTAAAGTGGACAGTCACTTTCCCTGTTCTGAACATCATTCATTTTTTTAATTCAGCCTAATATCACGTTAACTATTTAGGCTACCACATCACACATGTGTTGAATTTATAATTCAATAAACACCCTCCTCCCAAGATCTTTTTTTAGATCAACTGCTACATAGCCATATCTCCTTTATATCATATAAAATCATCTACATGCTTCTCCCTTTGTCCTTATTGCATTGATCCTATTTTTTTAATCTATCAGCATGTTTTTGGATTCTATCATCCATTGTGCTAGCCATCCTCATCCTGATGTCATATGAAAATTTGGTAAAATTGCAATTTGAGCCTCTATCTGAGTCACTAAAACAAACACACAAACAAAAACAAAAATGAGAGTCATTAAGAGGATGAAGAACTGGTCTTGAATCCAGGAATCCATATGTTTCAATTTCTCCTTTGGTGGTGTGACCCTGGGCAAGTCTCTTTGCCTTTCATTTCTTTAGCCAATAGTCTTAGACTATAAGGTGCAAAGATGGGGTTGAAGTGCACTGGCAGAGGGATTTTTATCACCTGGAAGTTCTAATATAGCAATCATATCACAGGTCCAGTCCATGTATCTATTAATATAAATGCTAAATGACATAAGACTAAACATAAAGCTCTGGTGCAATCTACCTTTTCCATCAATGACTATTTTTGTAGCTCAGTCATTCAACCATTGATAGTTGTAATTTGTTCCAACCCACCTAGAGTAACTTTGTGAGAGAGGAAATGAAATTAGTTCAGCAACACTTGATCTTGACTAGGCCACACTTTTTTTTTGTGATTTTCTTTTTTTCTTTTCTTTTTTTTTTTTGTTTACTAACCATCCCTGTTAACAGAGATGATGAAACTTCAATTTTTATTGGATATGGGTATATGTAAACACCTTTTGCTGGAGGTAGGGTTTTGGTGTGTGGATTTTCAGCATATAGAATAACCTTTATTCAGGGTATAAATGAATGGATTTCTTCAATATAGTCAGTTAAGGCATTTTTTTAAAAAAGATGCCTGCTATAGACAACAACAGTTGGTACTCAAATATTTATTGCTTTGCTGGTTGATTTTTAAATTTCATTTTATTTTTTAAATTAATCTCTTTTTCTCCATCCCATTCCCCCCCCCACTAAAAAATACCACATTAAAAAAATACAATTAAAAAAAAAACAAGCCCCAAAGCCCTTGTAATAAGCATGCATCACCAAGCAAAACAAAATCTGACATTGTTGGCTGATTGATTTTGCATCCCCATAACCTTCTAAGTTATTTCACTGTATGTCCTGGAGCTCAGTGGAGAAGGATGACACATAGTTGTGGCAATTTGACCTAATGCACCTCTTCCCTTTTCACAGCTCTCCCTCAAGCTCAGGAGCAGCATTTTGGTTTCTTGGTTTTCAGTATCCCCACAAGCCTTCCTTCAATCATTACCCTGCTAAGAATATGGCTATAAGAACATTATCACCCACCACAGCAGTAGATGATTTTTTAATGGAATATAATGAGGAACCTGTAGGAAGTTAGAGGATTTCTTCTCCCCATAACCCTAAGGAGTTCCTTGACACATCCTGCAAATGAAGCACATTATCATAAACTTTCAATTACACACATGCATTGTATCTAGACTGTGTACATCAGTGAGGGTATTTTTTTAAAGTGGCAGATAAGTTCTTCCCTATTCCTTACATCTTCTCCATCTACGACTCTCCCCAACACATCTACACCTTACATCTCTAACTCGCTTCTGCCTGGGGGCCTTCTACTGTTTGGTCTGTGTGTCCTCAGGAAACACAAGACAACTCATCACAACATAGTTAGAAAGGCCAACCTGCTGTAAAGTGAGCATCTAGCTGTATAAATCTATCTAAATACAAATCTATCTATCTATCTATCTATCTATCTATCTATCTATCTATCTATCTATCTATCTATCTATCTATCTATCTATGTATCCATCTATGTATCTATCTGTGTATGTATCTATGTATTTATGTATGTATGTATGTATGTATCTATCTATCTATCTGTGTATCCATCTATCTATCTGTGTATCCATCTATGTCTGTCTGTCTGTCTATCTGTCTATCTATCTATAAGTTCCACTTCATAGTTGTCCCCAACATATGGAATAGGAAGACATGAATCAGATAAAAAAGGATTAAATGCATATTGTCAAGTGTAGAGAAATGTGAGTTGTGGGTAATGCATGTAAACAGGGTGGCATGTACAGAAATGTCTTAGCTCACTTTAAATAAGTCTAGAAATGTCCCCAGGCAGGAAGTGGATTATCTGAGCTGTGTCATCACCTACACTACTAAGGATCAAGTGAGAAAATATTTGCAAAGCACTTTGCAAATGTTAACTATCATGAGTATGAAGAACCAGACTCACCTGGATTTTTCCTTTATTCAGTCTCACCTGTGCCTCAGTCTTTAGCTGCTGGAATATTGGCCCCATTGTATCTTCCTGCTATAGCTCCAGGTTTTTTTTAGACTCTGGGACTCAGTTTCCCCTAGATCTCTCTTAGACTTAGCCTGGAAGGTTCATTTCTTCCCCTTAGTAAAAAGAGAAGGGGAGAGGAGGATTGAAGGGTGGAGAGGAAGAAAAAGGGGGAAGGTGGGAGGAGAGAAATGCCCCAGATATGACTAATCTAGTCATAGATGCCTAGCACAGCTACATGATTGATCAACCCTATTCCCATATACCTACTATTTCAGGCTTGCCTTAGTGCTATGCAGAATATAGAGAAATCATGGAAGAGGCTGTAGTAATTAAAAATTTATCCAATGGAGGAAGATGGTGGAAGATGAATTTTAGGCACAAAATGTGTCCTGGGAGAAAGCTGAAAGACTGGGAAGTAGGATTCAATTCAATTTAAAACAACTCAATTCAAATCATTCAACAAACATTTGTCTGATTCATGTCTTCCTATTCCATATGTTGGGCTATGCAGTGGAAGTTATCTTCTTGAGTTCAAATATAGCCTCGAACACTTACTAGGTGTGTGACCCTGGACAAGTCACTTAACCCCATTTGCTCCATTTTTCTCATTTGTAAAATGAGAGAAGGAAATGGTAAACCACTCCAGGATCTTTGCCAAGAAAAGCCCAGATGGGGTCAAGGAGAGTCAGACATCTGAAAAACAACAGTGACAACAATCTATCTGTTGATTTGAATTAGGGTGATGAAACAACAGTGGGCAGAAGTAGAAAAGACAAAACTGGAGGAGAAAGTCACTGAGTTATTTTGACATAGGATATAGAGGGTTCAGAAAATTCTGATAAGGGCATAGTGTTTACTAGACTCAAGGCAGAGTCTTCACTCTCAAATTCTTTTAGTCTTCTTTCTGTCAAGCTGTCTTGGGCAGCTTGGCCACATGACCTGAAATGCAGAGGTTTCTCTCCATTTTCTGTCCTTGCCTCTGCTTGGTTTAGAGTCCCAGGGGTGGGGAACCTTCGACCTCGAGACCACATGTGACCCTCTAGGTCCTCAAGCAGGGTCATCTGACTGAATCCAAACTTCACAGAACAAGTCCCCTCAATAAAAGGATTTATTCTGTAAAACTTAAAATAGTCAAAAGGCTGCACCCAGGGATCTAGAAGGACTCAAGGCCACAGGTTCTCCATACTCTAGGATCATCTTGCTTTCCCTGGAATAAACAGATCACTTTTAATCTCATCACCATGTACAAGGACTCAGCTCCCTCAATTGCTTCCTCTCCTCTAACTGGAAGTTGGAGCAATGAACTCCTCCCAAATCCTTTTTTTTTCATTGTTTAAAGAGGGCTCAGAATTCTCCAATTAACTCTCAATTTTCTATCAGTGCCCCTGCTTGGTTTCGACTTCATGATCATCATGTCCTCCCACCTACCTTTCAGCTTCCTTTTGGGTATTGTCTTCCTACACTGGACTATAAGCTTCTTGAAGGCAAGAATTGTCTTTCCTTTTCTTGTTTGTTTCTCCAGTGGTTAAACAGTGACTAGCACATAACAAACAATTAATACACGTTAACTGACTTGAATCGACTTCCTCAAGGACACGCATACACAACATGATGGAAGCATAGCACACACACATATTAGGAAAGTCAGACTTCACAAACACTGTTTTTTTAAGGAAGAAGGCCAGTGGTGCCATTTGTACGGGCATTCTCTTTCTTGCTCCTTCAATTATGACAAACTCTGTCACAACTGTATGATTTGGCCAGTCTTCAAAAACATCAGCAGGGAAACCCAGCTTCTTCTTGCTTTTATTATTGGATGCAATCAATCCTAGTATGAGAGAGAAGCTGGTATATTCCTCTGGGTGACTGGCAGCATCTGTTGCCTTCCAACCACTAGAACTCAACTTATTGTGATTTTTTTCTTAGGTAATAGAGTTGCTCACTTAGTAGACTTTCTAAGTGTTATTGTGGTCTGGTTTTGTATGGTAACTTGGAAGATAAATTCTTTATATTATGTCTCCACTTTTATTTTAACCACCTTTTTATTATATTTATCTTTCTTGGGTCATTGACTTTATTTCTTCTTGCTCTGTTTTTTTCCATATTACCAAAATATTTCTTGCATACACTTTAATTTTCAATTTAATTCAACAAAAATTTGTTTAGCATTTACCATGGATAAGATCCTGCACACATTGTTGGAGATACAAAGATGGAAATGACATGGTCTTTATCCTCATATTCTTTGCCCTTATATTCTACTGGGGAAACAACAATATGTATGGAGTTAAGTATAAAATATGGTAGAGTGCATTGGAGAGAATGGAGAGAAAAAGAAAAGACCTAGATAAAGTGCTCTAGGACAATTTTGTTCTTCTTGTTCTTGAGGAAGACCTAGGACATCACAAGGGTGCTGTCTTGACAGAGCTGCACAAAGGCATCAGTCTCACTCTCTCCTCCAGAGTCATTGAAATCCAGTGGCAACACAAAGGATAGTTTTAGGAGAAAGACAATACTTTTAATTGGGAGATCTGGGAAGGCTTCACGTAGAAGATAGTGCTTGAGTTGAATTTTGAAGGAAAATAGGAATTCCAAGAGGCAGAGAGGTAAGGAAGTGAGTGTTTTGCAGGTGTGGTCAATAGACGGTAAAGGCACAGAGATGAAGTGTCACATGTGAGGAGTAGTAAGAAGTCCAGTTTGGCTGGACTCTAAAGAAAATGGAAGAGAGTAATAATGTATATTAAGGTTGAAAAGGCACTAAGGAGACAGGTCATGAAAGGCTTACATAGCAAACAGAGGAATTATTTTATTCCAGAAATGATAGGGAGATACTAGGGAGCCATTTTATTAGGGGGATAATGTGTTCAGATCTATACTTTAGGCAAATCATTTAGGCAGTTGTTTGGAGGACACAGGGTTATTTTGTTGTTTTTTTACTTTTAGTTTACAACATTCAGTTCCACAATCCCTTGTGTTCCCAATTTTCTCCCCTCCCTTTCCCCCCTCACATGGTAGCATGAAATCCGATATATTTTCTACAAATACCTTCACATTAAACATTAGTCAAGTTGTAAAGAAGAATTATAACCAATGGAGAGAACAATAAGAAAGAAGGAACAAAAAACAGAACACAAAAGAGAGAGAGCCAGTACTTTGCTTCAATCTGCATTCAGACTCTGTAGTTCTTTCTCTGCATGTGGATAGCCCTTTCTACCACGAGTCCTTTGGAGTTGTCCTATAACCTTGTACTCCTGAGAGGAGCCCAGTCTATCAAAGTTAGTCATCACAGATACGATGTGTCTGTAATTATGTACAAAGTTCTCCTGGTTCTGCTCTCCTCACTCAGCATCAGTTTATATAAGTCTCTCCAGGTTATTATAAAGTCTGTCTGTTCCTCATTTCTTATAGCACAGTAGTATTCCATTACATTCATATACCATAAGTTGTTCAGCCTTACCCCAGTTGATGGGCATCCCCTTGATTTCCAATTCTTTGCCACCACAAAAAGAGCTGCTATAAATACTTTTGTACATGTGAGTCCTCCTCCCACTTGTATGATCTCTTTGGCATACAGGAGGGGAGGATTTTGAGAGGGCAACACCAAGTAGTTGTCTCTTACAATAGTCCAGGCAAGAGGTAATGAAAGGCCTGAACTAAAGTGGCATCTTTGTGAATAGAGAGAAGGGGATAGATGTGAGAGATGTCAAGGAGATAAAATAGGACACTATCATTTCCTTTTCCAATTGAACATTTCCTTGGGCCACTTTTTGGATGAAGGTCATTATTGAAATATAGTGGGGCCCTGCTCTGCATAGAACCCATTCCGTACCTCTGGCCATTTGTCTTCTGTATAAAGCTCCCCAACCCCTTCCATCTGCTGTTCTGAGTCCTTTTTTTCTTGGCAGCCTCCTCCCAAGCCCCTCTTCCCCTAAATTTATTCCCCTCCTCCCTTCTAAGACTACAACTGAACCCCCAACTTCCTTTCTTACTATTCTGTATGCTTTCAAGGTGTGACCATTCAAATTAATGGTATTATTATTAAGATTATTAATAAAGATTTCTTTCTCCAAAAAAAAAAAGAAATATAGTGGGGCCTACTTATGCCCATCATATATTATCTATTGCCCTCTGGGTTAATCAAAAACTTACTTCTACAATGCTTATAGTGTTCCAAGATTTAAGACCTAGGCACAGATTCTACAGAAAAATTGAAAGTTATAAGTTAAAAATATGACTCATGAATGTCATGCTCTAATTTTAAAAATCTAATATTCTTTGGGAACATATACAAATAAGAAAAACCCAGGAAGCAATCTTTTTTCTCTAGTCAATATTAACCAAGACATTTGTGGGGTATGAGTAAGTTTTAATCTCTGTATTTTAATATCAATGCTGAAAAAAACTGAGAGGGTCAGAAGATCAACAAAAATGACTTACAGGCTAGAAATTAAATAAATGCAAGGAGGCTGAGGGACAACAGTATTTCTGTCTTCAAGCGTATGAAGAATAATAGTGGGGAAGAGATTGTGGAGATGCAAAAATTCTCCATTTCTGCAGTACATGGCAGCAGGATTATAACTAGACAATTCAGGCCTAGATAGAGTGTGGTTCAGATACGCTGGGACTTCTTGCCCACGGACTGTGTATATCCGTGGTTAGTCACAAGGAAAAAAAAAACACTCACTACAAATTTAATGAAACAAGATGCCGTGCCAGTGTAGAATTTTAATCTATAAAGATTTCTTTTATTATTAAAGCAATTTTTGATATTTTTTCCCATTTCCATCATTTCTTAATATGTCCCTTCCCTGCCCCAACCAAAGAGTAATTTCTTATAACAAAAAATAGAAAGAAAAAATAAAAAAAATACAAATCAGACAAACTACCCAATACCCCAATCAAATCTGATAGGACAGGATATCACAACAGTTTGCTGACTATTTGAAGATTATTAAAGAGATCATTAGGACATCCTGCACATGCAGTGTTCCGCAACTCTCATATTCCACCTCTAGAAAGGACAGAGAATGCATTCTCATATCTCTTTTTTATGGCCAAACACAGTTATTATAATTACTTTATACATATCAAAGAACATCTACAGTGGAGAAAGTGCTGGACCTGGAGTCAGGAAGATCTGAATTAAAATCCAGCCTCAGACACATAATAGCCATGTGGCCCTGGGCAAGTCACTTAACTTATATCTACCTCAGTTTCTTCGACTGTAAAATGGGGATAGTAAAAGTACTAACTGTCCAGGGTTGTTGTGGGGATCAAATGAGATAATATTTATAAAGTGCTCAGTGTAGTGCCTGGAAGTTAGTAGGTACTTAATACATATTTAAAAATATAATACCATTGATATATACATATGTGTGTGTGAACTTAGAAACAGAGAAGCTATGTGATTTGTGTAGCATATCTCAACTATTAAATGAGAGAATAATGACTCAAAATCAAGTCTTCTGATTCTGAATTTAGTGTTATTCCTCATATGTCAACCTACTAATTCTCACTATATCTTTTTTTGCTACAAAAAGATGGGGAGGGGGAAAGGGTAGTATAGATCTGTGATTTACTGTGGAGTGAATCAACGTCAAGATCACCCCATATGGAATTTCCCTCTGTCAATGCAGATTGATAACTCGTCTGTAACTCTTTGTTTTAGGGTAAGGTTTTTGAACCCCTTTTTGCATGTGACATGGACCATTTGGCAGTCTGGCAAAGCTTATGGACCCTTCATCAGAATAATGTTTTCAAAAGCATAAAATAAAGTCCCTAAGATTACAAAGGCAACTAATTATGTTGATTATAAAAATATTAAAAATAAACTTGTCAAAACCAAAGTTATTAGAAATATTAAAAAATAAACAGGTCCACAAACTCTAGGATAAGAACCCATCCTAGAAAGTAGCTTGGGTCCACTAAGGGGTTAGGCGGCTTATCCATGGGAACACAGTCTGCCAAAGAGAATACTTGAGTCTAATACTCCCCATCTTACTTTTGCTATATTGCCTGTTTTATTGTGGGATACTATCTATAATATCAAGATTGAGTTTATTTTTTTTTCTTAACATGGCCTATAACACTTGAATTTACTTAATTACATTTAGAACTGAGAGTAGTGTGGTATAGTGGATGGAGAGAGAACCTCAAAATTAGGAAGACTTAGGTTGAAGTCTTGCCCATGTCACATTCTGGCTATGTAATCCTGGTGTAGTCATTTCTTGACCAGACATTCTTAAACTATTTGGGCTCAGTATCCCTTATACTCTCAAAAATTACTGAGGATCTTCTCTCACCCCTCATGCTTATGTGGGTTAGACCTATTGATATTTACTATATTAGAAATTGAAACTAATATTATTATGAAAATAATCATTTTGACCCTGTGGAAGGATCATGGGGCCCCTTAGGAGTCTCCAAAGCACAGTTTGAGCACCTCTGCTCTAGAAGACTTTCTAAGGCTATAAACTGCCGAAAATATGCTGGCCTGCACTGGGTGGAAGGAGTTTTGTTTCCTTACTCGGGATTTCCTTTTACCAATGAAATCACAGGTCCAGCCCGTCTTCCCTTATAATCGTAGCTACAAAATTCATGAAGATTTTTTAAAAAAAGACAGATGTAGGCATACTCCTTCATAAGTTTGCTATGCCCCAAGTAATTCTGAAATAACATCATTAAGTCATTATAATCAATTCAGCAATGAAGTCACCAAATCCCACCACAGCTCATTTCTAACATCTGCACCACTGTCCTTAAGGAGTTAGCTATCTTTTTTATAAGACTACTTACCTCATGGGTTTCTGCAAAACCAATTAATAACGTTAAGTGACATATGCCTATATGAGCTTTTTTTTTATAGAAAGGGAAAAAGGGCACCCTTGGTAATGAGGGACTCCTCAGTTTTCCTTTGATGCTGTGATACCATAATATAACATATCATCAAACAATCAATTCTCAGTCACTTAGAAAAGCAAATAGCATTGTGAAGCAATTAGCAGGGCTCAGTAGAGAACAATGGTGCCACATCAATTTAATTTCTTTTTGTGGTATGATGCTAGACATTGAAGACAGGGAGACAACAATGTATGAAATCTCTCTGGACTTCCTGTCCCACTTGACCTTCATCAGATCAAGCCAGGATGATGGATTTAGAAGATATAGTGATCGGGGGGAGGGAGGGACGGCAGGAGAGAATTTGGAACTCAAAATTTAAAAAAAGTGAATGTTAAGATTATTTTTATATGTAGTTGTGAAAGAAACATTTAAAAATGAAAAAAAAAGAAGATTCAGTTAAAGGAATCACATCCTTCCCTGGGTTTCTTCCTAGTAGGGAGTGAGGGAAGAAGTCTGATCCTTTCATTCTAATGCATGAAAAAGAAATGGGAAACAGTATTGAGCCTGATAGCATGTTCTCTGTGATCTCATAATTTTCTCAGTGTTAAAAATTAGGTATTTGGATTCAACATTTTCTCCCTGGAATGAAATGAAGGTAAATTTGTGGGGGCCTATTAAACCACTACAATAATTAGCTACATAATTTCATTATTTCACCCTGAGGCCTTATGTCACATAGTACATTTTAATGAATGAAATAAATAAAGCATTTTTCATGTTCAAAGTGATGTACGAGCATTAACTAATTAGTTCTCACAACACTTCTGTGAGAAAGATATTATGGGATAATCAGTCATAATGGTAACTGACATTTACAGCAAACCAGCACCATCTATCCCAAATCCCCAAGCACACTTCTAAATTTACACTTCACTTTGCATCTGTTTGTGAACATATATCTCAGTAATTGATTTATTTATTGATTTCAAGTCTATTGATCCCCCACAGTGAGTTAGGCCATGAGGAATACTTAGAGGGAAAAGTCACTCAAAAGAAGAGCCCTTGTCTTCTTAGCATTCTAATCTGAAATCATACTGACAATAGCTCCCTCCCAGTACCATGTAAAGCACCAAACATAGGTTTGCCTGTTACTGTTTTTTTTTTTTCTTTGTAAAAATGAAAGAGGTTGAGTTCAAATTCTGTTTAAAAGTTATTTCAATAAACCAAAATAATTTTAGTTAGTTAGATTTGGTTCTTTCCTGAATGGCTTCATAGGGTTCTTCATGGGCTTTGTTTCCTTTTGAGGGGGGGTGGAGTAAAAACTCTGATTTGTCTTTTGCTCAAGGAGTGTTATTTGGGTCAAGCTTGCACTGGGGTTCAGCTCATTAATATGGTTCATTCTGGTTTTTAGTTCACAGTTTTGCTTCAGTCAAGTTCCTGATAAAAAGTCCTGTTAATCATTTTGACCCATACGCAGAATAGAGGTCAACCTCTCTCCTCCTGTTCTAATAGCTAATCTAGGCTAAAGCCTTTGGCATGTGGCTGTTGGTTTAAATCAAAGGAATTTACTGAAAGATGAGAAGACTCAGAACAAAGTAATACATGATAGTGCCAAAAGGGAACCCAAAGGGATTTAGGAATACTAAAGTTGCTCAAGACTATTAACACAAACCCATACAAATACATACATTTTCACATCTGAGATCAAACTGACAATAGTTGTCTCCCTAGTACCATGTAAAATGCCAAACATAGGTTTATCTGTTTTTTTTTTTCTGTAAAAATGAATGAAAGAGTTTGAGTTTAAATTTTATTTAGAAAGTTATTCCAATACTTCAAAATAATTTTGGTTAGCTAGATCTGGTTCTTGTATGTATATACACACATATTATATATATATATATATATATATATGTATATATATATATTTGTGTGCATGTGTATATATACATATATTCATACACACAAATATATATTACACACATATGTATTAACCTTAGCATACAGGCATAATAGTACATAATTAAGCCCAAGCAATTTCATCAACTAGTTAACCTACTGTTACAAAGCAAAATTGAGCAAAATGGCAGCTCTTGAATGTGATTACAGGCTTTTACCTCAGGAGACACTATGACTTAGCTGAACAAGTGCTGGTATAGGCATTAGAAGATCTGGATTCTAGTCCCAGCTGTGGGCATTGAGTAAGACATTTAATTTCCCTGGCTTTCTTTAATTCTTAGGTTAAAAACTCCCCTTTTGTGGGAGGCCTGTCCCATTCCCCTCAATTGTCTTCCCTTTTCAGATTATATTTCATCTATTCTGTATATAATTTGCATGTTGTTGTCCAGTCATTTTAATTGTATCTGACTTTTTGTGACCTCCCTTTGGGTTTTTTTTGGTAGAGATACCAGAGTGGTTTGTCATTTCCTCCTCCAGATCATTTTATAGATGAAGAAACTGTGGTAAACAGGGCTAAGTGACTTGCCCAAGGTCACATAGCTCAGAAGTATCTGAGGCCAGATTTGAATTCAGGAAGATCAGTCTATTTCCTCGTTCTGCCCTTGCCTAGAGCAAATGTTTTAAAGTCAGAGATCTTTCCCTATACTGTGCTTTTTCATGCCCTAAAGAACTGGTATTTTTGCCAATAGATTTACTCAGTTCACTGACCACCCCACATCCTCCCACTCCCAAGGACATTAAATAATACCTGTGGTTAACATATGGGTAAATATTTTTCAGAATATGTGTCAGGTTAAATAAGAATACCAGTAAGAGAAGCAAATTAGCAGGTAATATGTGCATTTGTGTAACACACATGGGTGAGTATTTCATGTGTGAGTATTCTAGAGTCAAATTTCACTTGAGTTTGGGAGGTTGACATTGATTTAAATTAAGTAAACATGATTGGAGTATTGTTAATATTTAACTTATTTTACATCGGGGAAAAGGCAAGATAATGACTTTTTGTCAATAGGTATACATGGGAAACTAGGTGGCACAGTGGATAGAGTGTCACACCTGGAATCAGGAAATCTAGCCTCAGACACTTACTAGTTGTGTGACCCTGGACAAGTCATTCAACCTTGTTTGCCTCAGTTCTTCATTTATGAAATAAGTTGGAAAAGGAAATGGAGAACCACTCCAGTATCTTTGCCAAGAAAACCCCAAATGGGAACATGAAGAGTTGGACACAACTAACTGACTCAACAACAATTGAGTATATATTGTATATAAACAACAATGCATTGCAGATAATAGCACTATCAAGATGAAGACAGGGTAAGTTTCCTTTCTTGTCCTTCTTTTCTTTGATTACCTCTCCTCTTTTGTTCCTTCTCTCTTCTTCCTTTGTGATATCTTGTAGTTTGTTCTCTGAATATAAAAGCCTGACTTCTGGTCCCAGATCCCTCACTAATTGGTTGAGATTCCAGGGAAGGTCATATTAAGCTTGATTCTCTGATCCACAGGGTAGAGATTGGCATGACAGGAGCCTACTGAGGGAAGCTGTGGGCCAGCATCTGTTGGAGGAAGGGAAGACTGTTTTTCCCTCCTGGGAGCAGAATAACCCAAGCATGGCTGCCCGTGGCCCACATCTCACAGGCTGTATGTTACTAGAATGCTCTCCCCTCCTTTCCACATGCCCACTATTATACTTATCTTTGTTGTGCTTAGGATTGTACAGCAAAGTGTTCATGAGCATAACTTTGTATAGGCCATTGGCTATAGGGAAGGTGATTTTCTCCCACAACCCAGCCCAAGCATGGTTAGGCAGGTTAAGGTGAAAAGAACAGACTACCTTCTCCCTCTCCATCTAGAGAATTGGTGTTTTCTAGAAGCAAAATCAAAAGGAAGCAATTTCTTTAGCTCTTCATTGAATTTTAGTTATTTAGAATCTAAATTCTAAAATTTTCTTGAAATGATCTAATTTAACTCCATCCTTTTATAGAAGATCAGATTGATTCCTTGAGAGATGAAGTGATTTGTCAAGCTCATGGTTACTTAATGGCAGAACTGGGAATAGACCCTAGAGCTGAGAATAGAACGGAGAGCTGGAAATAGACCCCAGGTCCCTTAAGTACTAATCCTGGGTCCTTTTCACTATGTCACATGGCACTCAAACTTCCTTCATGTGAAATTCTGTTATGTAAATGACCCAGATTCTCAAGAGATGCTAGTTATATCCAATGGGCTATTTCTTTTTATCTAGGTGCAGGGGTGGGGAACCTGCGGCATCAAGGGCCCTTGTGGCCTCCAAGGCCCTTGGGTGTGGTCTTTTGCCTGAATCCCAGTTTTACAGAACAGATTCTTTCATTAAGAGGATTTGTTCTGTGAAGTTTGAGTTCAGTCAAAGGGCCTTCAGGCCACAGGTTCCCCATCCCTGGGGGGCTCAGAAGTCAGGAAGCCATCGGGACTCTCTATTCCAATAATATCAAAATCGTATGCTCTAGACCAATGCTTTTAAATTGCTTTTGAATGTGACATGTAATGGGCATGAAAGGGGCTTTCAAACAGGTGAAAATAATCTAACCTAGTAAACAGTAGTAGCCTGGTATAGATTCAAGATTGACATCTGCCATGCTACTAAAGAGAATAGACTGTGTAAAACACAAAAGGCAGGCATATGTGTCGCTTATTATGGTGATAGACTTATTTGCATTGCTTTTAATACTTCAGGGGATGGTACATACTATTTAGGCAAGACAAATACTTAAACATCCATACACCCTCCAGACCTAAAGTTGTGAGCAGTAGGATGGTTGTGGGAATGGCCACAAAATGATATTTGCTTCTTCTTAATCACTTCTGACAAGGCTAGAGAGTTGGGTAGGTCCCCAGAGGTAATGTTTTACTGGGAAATCCACTCAACCTAATTTCAGTAATGTAGGGGCACAGAAGGGCCTGGAGAGGAGCCGGCAAGCAGGGCCTTTACAACAGGCAAGGCAATGTCAGCTGGGAATGCCGCCATCCCCCAAATTGCTGCCTGCCTGCCTGAGCTCTGGTGCAGCTGTAACTACATATGTTCCTAATGCTTGCTCCCCAACAGAACTTACAGACGAGCTTTTCTCACCCTTTTGAGGAAACACACAGAATGTAGAAAACAGGCAGGAGCTGCTATTTTGGAGTTTAAGGAGATATCAGAAATCAGGTCTATCATGTTTTGTTTCAGGGGTACCCTGAAAGGTAACCCCACAGTGGATAAACAGCTTCAACTCAATGTTCTTTAGAGGATATAGCTAGACACTATTGAGTATGGAAATGAACTTTTGATTTCAGCCTCCTCTCTACTGCCTCCAAATATTGGTCAGTTTAGAGTTTTGATCAGGAAGGGGAATAAAGAACTGATTTATATGTAGTGCCTTAAATCTTAGGTAATAATATTGACTTGTTTAATATTAAAAAATAGATATATGTATACACATACACATAGTGTATATATGTACATATGCATGCTTACATGGATGTATATGTAGATATATGCATATATGTATGTACACATATATGTATATGGATATATAATACACACACACATAGTGAGTATCTATACCTCACAACTTTGGTGAGTTTGGGGGCAACCTATATGATTCCTTTTTGTCTAAAATATTTTATCAATGCCCTCCATCATCAATAAAACTTTAAAAAGTTGTATGAAAACATAATTTCTTGTTGTCTTTTGTCATATTGATCATCTCTGGACATATCTCTCCTCCCCAACACATGCATACACAGATCTATGAAAGTATTGAAATGTTGTTGACCATTAAGGAGAAAGTCAATTAAAAATGACTTCTACTTAAATGCCTCATCATGATTTTCTAGTTACCTTCAATTCTCAAAATATTAACCCATTAATTGTCATCTACGACAGGTCCTAGTCATCTAGAAAAGCTTCAAGTTTGGGTTTATTGGGCTTATTGTCTGAAAAATACTCTATCTCAATCTAGAGAGACTCATGGCTGGGTTAACATCAAGGTGATTAATTCTTCAGTCATAGTGACTCTAGAAAACTATTACTACATTGAGGGATTGTTGTTTCCCCTTGTATAAGGAGTTCCCATACTATTAAAATGATAGATCCTTGAAACACTGAGGTGGAACAACAGTCACATATCCAGGATAATGCCTTATCCATTTTGAGGACTTGACAGACAATAGACAAAGGTAATTTAGATGAAACAAATTGCTCTCTCTCTCTCTCTGTCTTTTCTCTGTCTCTCTCCCTCTCTCTCTCTCTGTCTCTCTGTCTCTCTGTCTCTCTGTCTCTCTCTGTCTGTCTCTCTCTCTCTCTCTCTCTCTCTCTCTCTCTCTCTCTCTGTCTCTCTCTCTCTCTCTCTCTCTCTCTCTCTCTCTCTCTCTCTCTCTGTCTCTGTCTCTTTTTTTCTCTCTCTGTCTCTCCTTTCCCCCTTGGTCCCCCTCCTATGTGTCCAACCACTCTTTTCTCCTTTGCTTTGTTTTTAAAGCAAAAAATATACATATCCATGTTATGCCCACTACCTTTGGTTATATCCTCGGGCCCTGTCCAGCCCTTCTATTTTTCGTCTCTATATGTTCTCACTTGATGATATCATTAGCTTCCAATTAGCATATCTATGTAGATAACTACCATATCTGTATATCCATCTCTAGTGAATCTTCTGAACTTCAGTCCTATATCACCAAATCCTACTGGGCATTTCTAACTGAAAATCCCTTAGGCATCTCAAACTCAGTATGTCCTGAACAGAATTCATTAACTTTCCCCCAAAAAATCCACCCATGTGAGCTTTCTTATTACTGTTAGTGATATTTCCATCCTTCCAGTCACATAGGTTTGCAACCTTGGTGTTATCTTTCCGTCTTCCCTCTCACTTACCCTAGATATCCAATCAGTTGCCAAATCTTGGGATTTCAGTTTCTGCAACATCTCACTTATGCTCCATCTTGTCCTCTCACTAAGTCACTACCCTAGCTCAGGCCCTCATCACCTTCCTCCTGGACTACTGCAGGCAGTTTCTCATTTGGTCTGCCTGCATCAAATCTTTCCCCACTCCAACCATATAGCTTTCAAAGTGATTTTCCCAAAACTCAGCTTTGATCTTGTCATATCTTTGTTCAACAGACTCCACTGGCTCCCCTTGCTTCTAGAAGCAAGTATAAACTCCTGTGTTTGTCATGTAAGTCTCTTCATAACCTGGCCTTGACCTTCCTTTCCAACATTCTTACAGATTTCTCTCTTTGCATTTTGCACTTCAGTCATGTTGCCCTACTTGCCATTATTGCACAAATGACTCCATCTCCCATCTCCATGCCTTTGTACTGACTGGCTCCAATGCCTGGGATGATCTCTCTCCTCCCCTTGACTCCTGGATAACTCTGTTCAAGTGCTCATGAAGCCTTTCCCAATATCATCTTTGCGTCACCGCAGCTGTCAAGGCCCTCTCTCCCCGTATTACCGTCTGTTCATTTTCTCCACCTTATTCATATACTTACATGTGTTGTGTCTTTCATGAAGGTTTACTTTATGTTAGTGGCCATTCAACTTTCATTTTTGTATACCCCAAATTAGCATAGTGTCTGGCATGTAGTAAATGTCTAGTAAATGTTTATTAATTGATTGTCACTCAGAAAATAGGCTACAACTCAATTTTATGAGATATCAAAAGAGCTAGATTTTTAAAATAAAAGTTTAGCCTCAATTTTTTTCTACCTTTCAAAGGATGAAAATAACACAAGGCAGGCTCATTCCTGTATAATCAGTACTAAATTCTTCATGAAAGAAATGTATGTTTTTATGAAGTATTCTAGAAAAGACTGACCAGCAACTTTCTCTGGGAAGGCAGCAACAGTATAAGAACCAATGATCTACCAAATCAGTGGGAATGGATCTAGACTGATATCACTATGCAATTTTAATATCCTTTGAGGATCGTGTTTGGCTCCCTGCTTCATTAGGTTAAGATAAATGAAAACTAATTGCCTTTGGAATGGACAGTTCCCTTATTATGCCCCTCTGGTAGATACCTTTCACTCCATGTGTTGCCATATATGCCAACCTATGTATTGCCATAAAAGTTTCAAAACTCTGTCTTTTAAAGCTTATTTCAGATTTGACACTTGGAGAAAAGTTGTATATTCTGACTATGATTGTAGATTTTTATTTTTTTCTGAGGAGCTTTCAGGAAAAAAATATTTATTATCAGAGACTAGTAGTAAAGCTTTCTTCTTAAAGGTTTCTGACCTAGTTAGCTGATGTTGTAACTATTGCTTTGCTCCCAAGTCTACTTAAAGAAGGTAAAATTTCTGCTAAGCCTGAAAAATATTGCCCATAAGTATTATGGACCTCTGAGGATTCTAGACATTGATTGACAATATTGCTAGAACTGGAACTTCTGAGAACAGATGGTAAACATCTAAAAATATGACTGTTTAACAAATATTAATTAAGCACATTATATGTTTAAGGTACTGGGGATATGAAGACAAGAAAACATAACAGTCACTACCCTCAAAGATGTTATGTTTTATTGGGAACATATATGTACACACAAAAAGTAAATGAAAATGTGTCCAAATGAATTTGGATTAATTTCAATGAAAGAGAGGGTGCAAATTCCTGGGAGGAAGGGCAGAGAGAGGTTAGAAATGGCCTTATGTAGAAAGTGGCACCTGAAGTGCATTGAAGAAAAAAAGGATTCTTGGAGTTAGAGGTGGGAAGGTGATACATTCTAGCTGTGAGCGACCACTTGTTCAAAGGATTGAAGATATAATACAGAATGGTATGCATGGCAAACAGTTGCCTGGTCTGTTTGACTAGAATAGAGAGAAAAATGTCAAAAATAAAAAAAAAAAGATTGTAAAGGTTGTTAGAAGTCAGGTTTTGAAGGACTTTAGATGCCGGGCTGAGGATTTTGTATTTATGTTAGGATGCCAAACCTGATTCTAAATGTCAAGCTGAGGGTTTTTTTTTTATCTTATTTATATATTTTTAAAATCTTTTTTTTATCTGAATAGAATTTTATCTTTGGAGCAATAGGGAATCATTAGAGTTTCTTGAATGGGGAAGTGATATTGTCAGATCTGTACTACAGAAAGATTATTTTGGCAACTGTATAAAGATGAATTAGAGAGAGGAGAGATTGGAAGTAGAGTGTCCAGTTAGGAGCATACTGGAACATTGGACTAGATGTGAGGAAGCCCCAAACTAGGATGGTTACTGTATAAATGTAGAGAGAAGAGGATGGATACAAAGGACGTTGTATAGGTAAAGTTAGTTAAGACTACAAATCTTGTTTTGGTGGCATAGTACAGTAGAAAGAACATGGCTCTGGAGTCAAGCACCTGGGTTCAAATACTCTTTTTAAAGTTTACCATCTGTATGGTGCTGGCAAGTCATTCAAACTTTTTGAGTATAAGTTTTCTCATCTATAAAATGAGGGGCGTTGGGTGGTGGGAGGGGGGTAGACTAAATGACCTTTAAGGACCCTTCTGGCTCAAGATCTGTAATGCTATAACTAATGCAATACCTAAGTCCAGCCTTTTAGTTTTTGTGTTAACCTCTAAAGCCAGTTAGGTTTCCGAGACCTGACAGCCTTCATCTACCCATTTCCAATTTCATAACCAGAGAGCTTTAATCCTGTCAGATGTGGCCATCTCCCACAGTCAGAATCAGGTTACTTTGATGACTTGCCACTGATAGCACACTGGCTCTCCTTTGAAATCACTTTTTAACTCAAATTCATTTTGCATTGAAGGTTAAAGGTTGTTCATTAATATTCCTGTATACACTTTGATAGTGTGTATTTGTAATGTTTGAAAAAATAAACCTGAAGTTTAAAAGGGTGTCTTCATTTTACTCTCTACAGATGTTTTAAATATTATTTTAGCAAATAGGACATAATGTTTTTAAAGTTACTTAGAATGATTTCTTCAAAAGTGCTTTTGGAGTAAAAAAAAAACACCCATTAAGACATCATTACTTGAATGCTTTTTCTATGTTCTTTTTCATCCATTACCCCTGATCCAGGCACCAAGATCATGATAGAAACAGAGGGAGACTGAAAGGAAAAGAATAAAAAACTCAACAAACTAATGGTTTTTATCTTTCTGTCACTAGTACCTAGAACATTTCCTTGCCTGTAGTAAGTACTCAGTGTTTTAGAATTAAATAAAATTGATTTGAGTTGAATTAAAATTAACTGAATTCTATTGAACTAAATTCAATTGAGTTGAGTTAAATTGAATTGAGTTCTAGATCATGATCTGTTATAATAGTATTCTGTTTCTGGAAGTTTATCTCCTAGAAATTAAAACTCTGTGAAATTATCATTATTCTTCTGAGGTCATTTAGGGAGGCCATTTTCTTCATGCAAGAAAAGAGCTTGAATTGTGAGAAAACAAAAATGATTTGAAAACGCTTCCACCTCTTCAAAGTAAGCAGATTGAGTCTTAAAGATCAAGTTTAAACTCCTAGAAAGCAGAACTTTGTAGTGAAGTTCTGCTGCAGATTGCAATTACACAATAGACTTGATGATAAAGCTGTCACAATTAATTCCTAAGTAAATTTTAGGAAAAGAATAGTATGGCTAGAAGTTCAGCCTATCAGCTCATCATGGACATTTTCTTATGTTCTTAGAAATATTGTCACAGTAGAGAATGTAGAATATTTTTCAAAAATGTTTTATTGGCATTCTTTTCATCTTTTTAAATACATTACTCTCACTTCTCAATAAAATCTATCTTCTACCCACCATGTCCAAGTATCTTCCTTTGTAACAAGTAGATAACCAAGCAAGGAAAATTAACTCATTGGCTGTATCTACAAAAATATAATTCATGTTGCATCTATTATACACTATCTCTTTCCTTCTATGTAGGAGGCATGCTTTTCCATCAAGTTCTCTGAAATCATATTTCATCACTGTCTTGACTAGAGTTCTTCAGTCTTTCACTGTTGCCTTTTTTTGACATTTTTGTAGTCAAAACATAAATTGTTCTCCTGGTTCTGCTTACTTTGCTTTGCATCATTCCATGAAAGTCTTTAAGGTTTCTCTGAATTCATATTCACCTTATCTTATGGAACAATAATATTCGATCATATTAATATACCTCAATTTATTAGGCCATTTTCCAAACACTGGGTACCCACTCTCCTTCCATTTTTTTGTGTTTGTATTTAAATCAGCCTGTAGATTCTGTAGTTATAGATTTAAATACACATATACAAATATATGTATAGATTTCTTCTATTGAATATCTCCAGTTTATCATATACATGCACTTAACATAAATGTGTACATATGCATATATGTATACACACATGTGTATACATTCTATATACATATATGTGTATATATGTGTATATAAATATATATATGCATAGTTACTCATGTTATTTCCCCCATTAGACTGTGAGCTCCTTGAAAGTAGGGACTAGTTTTTGCCTTTCTTTTCACACTCAGCACAATGCCTGCCATGTAGTGAGGGCTTAATAAATACTTGCCATGATTTGACATATATTTGGGACATTTCCCTTTGTTTTGTCTTCTTTGGTGAATATATAATCAATAGTTATATTCCTGAATCAAAAAGTTTCTGCATCATTTTCCTTTTTTGTCATCTCTGCCAATTTGATGAACATAAAGTTAAACCTCAGAGTTTCTTTAGTGGGCATTTCTCTTAGTGATTTAGAATACTCTTTCATATGTTTGTGAGTAGCTTGAATTTTCCTCTTTTGGAGGGCAGAGGTGATACAATTTATAGACTTTCGCATTTGTGACATCCAGAAAATGCTATTTCTTAGTGTGATATTGTTTTGCTTCTGACCTCTGGCAATAAGATGTCTCCTGCACTCAACTTCATTTCAAAGAACCACTTTCTTCTCTGTACACAGTCTCATTCAGTAAGGCATTGAGAGCCTTTTGATCAAAAACTTAAGACTTCAGTAGGTCTTCTGTTTCAACATGGCTTTTCCTATTCTGAGGTGTTTTCTTTTTCTCATCCCTCTACCTAAATAAAAATACTGTCTAAACTTATGTGACTATATATTTTTAAAAGTTTTCATATATACATACATGTATGTATGTGTGATCTGTATCTGATCCTCAGAACAATTCTATGAGGTAAATCAAATGTGGTTATTATTATAGTTGAAGCACCAGAGACCCAGAAAAAAAATCAAGTGACTTTCCCAAAGTTATGCAATAAATTACAGACTGAACTAGGATTAAATCTCAGGTATTTTGGTGCTTAATCAAGTGCTCTTTCTACCATTCTGTGCTGACTCTGCACCACCATTTCTTCTCTCTCTCTCTCTCTCTCTCTCTCTCTCCCTCTTTCTCTCACATACTCTCTCTCACTCTGTTTCTTTCTTTCCCTCCTCCTCTAATCTTCCCTCCCCTCTCCTTTCCTCTCTTTCCTTTCCTTTTCTCTCTCCTTCCTTTCTCTTATCTCTCTTCCATTCCTTTTTCCTTTCTTTTCTCCCCTTATTTTTTCTCTCTTTGACTTTCCTAATATTCCTTTGCCCCCCTCTCTTCAGTTTTTGTAACTTTCACAGTGTGCTTGTATGTTTTATCTACTAACAATATTTTATAACAAGTATTTATAATATATTCAGTAGTGATAGAAGGTGTCATTCATTACCCCCAGGAATTAGTTTTTTGGATAGAAATGCCATGATATTGTGAATAGAAACTAATATCCCCCTCCTTAAGTTTTATTTGACAGTATCTTCCTTGATGGGTAGCTAGGTGGTACAGGGGATAGAGTGCTGGGGCTGGAGTCAAAATGACTCATCTTCCTGAGTTCAAATCTGGTCTCAAACACTTATTATCTATGTGCCCCTGGGCAAGTCACTTGACCTTGTTTGTCTCAGTTTTCTCATCTGTAAAATGAACTGGAGAAGGACATAACAAACCACTCCAGTATTTTTGCCAAGAAAACTCCATATGGAGTCATGAAGAGTAGGAAACAATTAAATGACAATTTTACAGACAAAAATTCTGAAGTTCTGCAAGGTAAAACAATTTGTCCAAAGTTATATGACATACAGCCAAGACCAGAACTAAGATCACTTGACTAGTTCAAGATTCTTTCTGATCCAATCCACTGAGTTGCTTTTGAAAAGTCATATGATCTGTTGTGCCCCAGTGACTTTGTTGTAAAGAGAACATTATGTGTGTCTATGCCTTCCTTCCCTTTGAGGCTATTTTGATTATTGACTAAGTTGAGACATTCAGATGAATGTGTGTGCATACACTGTACCCTTTAGTCAGAAAGCAACTTATAATTATTTCCTGTCCTGGTGTGCTATTGGCTAAAATGAAGTCATATAAAACTTGATCCTTTCTGTTAGACCTAGGCAATGGGCACAATAGTGGAAAGTGAAGAACATGGGAGTTAATCTTAGAAGGTTGTTTTTTCCAGGCAAACTACAGAAAGTCTAACAGCTCCATAGATCCTTTTCCTGATCTCCTGGCAATAGGCCCCTCTTTCCTGAACATTATAACTATTCTCAAGTCACACAGTCCAATCTTCCTTCTCTCAAGTTTCCCATCTCAAGTTAAACGCAAAAGTAATGTTAAAGCTTTTATAATGCTATAAATGTTTGCTCCTGCTTCCAAGCCATTGAATCCATAATTGTTTCAGTCAAACAATAACAATAAATATGTCAACTCAACCAATAACAGTGCCACAATTAGACCATTATCACAAAATTACCTGTTGCTCACCATCAACCAGGCTTAACACTGAGCCATAAAAATGAAACATCATTTTATTAGATACAACCATTTCAGATATTAATAATCTTTGGTCTACATGGAACCAAAAACACATAGAGACCTAGCAGAAGAAATAAAAGTCCTATACAAACAGGACAAAATGCATGTAATCTTTGTTACCCAGTCTGATACTGGAGTTGTTACAAAGATGCTTTTGGTAAGACTAGAGAGGATGGATGCTTACATACTAATACTTAAAAAAATATATAAACAGCAATTATACCCTTCTAATAATCAATAGAATATTAAATAGAAAAAGAATAATTTCACAATATCAACTTTTCTCATAACTATTTCTTTTTGGACCACATTGAAAGAGATAAGGATGGCCTATTCAGAAAAAAACACATTTATAATAATGAAATAGCATGGTCTAATGGATAAAACGAGCGAAGTTTACATACCACCTCAGACAAGTACTTACTATAAGACCCTATTCAAGCTCCTCAGTTGACTCTTTAAGTCCCTAAATTGCAGAATAGGTGATGATCTTCACTGGCAGAGGAAGTTTTCTGACTAGGAGATCTAAATCAACATAACTACCTGTCTGGACCAAAAATAAATGAAATGACAGATTACATGCATTCATATTTGCAAAGCACTTTCTTCACAATCTGGTAAGGTAGGGTAAAAAATGATCTCCCTTTTACAGATGAAGAAGCTAATGCTGTAAGAAATTGACTGCTCCACGATCCAGTTCAGTACTATATTAAGTCAGTCCAAAGAAGAAACATCTATTATTCTCATAATATCATTAAATAAATAGAATACAACCTTCCTTTTCTATGCCTTCTTCTTCTTACTCCCTCCAAACTTTTGTCAGGGTCTACTTTGCTAAGCAAATTCCCTGAGAAGATTCCAAATAATTTCAATAGAGTCTCAATGGAAAACACAGAAGTCTCATAGCAGGCATTGTAAGTCATAGGATTAATTAACACCCAAGGGTTGTGCCCTAAACAAAGCTGTTCACTGGGAAATGGGAAGCAGCAAAGGAGATATTACTTTTTGTGCCACTGAAATCAATTCATCTAATGAGAAAGTGTGTGATTTTTAGACCTGTGATTTTAATGGTGCTTGCACCCCACAGTGTGGAAACTGCTTGTGCCCAGGTGTACCAAGTCTCATCTTCAGGGTATCATCTTGGAGAGTTGCCTGGAGCACTGAGAAGTTAAGTGATTAGGCACACAGCTAGTGGATAAAACTTGAACCCAAATTTTCTTGACTCTAAGGTCTGCCTTTTCTCTCCACTTTGAATCTCTCTCACAGGTCTATATCAAAGTGAGAGGGTAAGTAGCAATTCAGAAATTGTGCATGGAGTAAATAGCCCTCATTTATTGGCTCAAATTCACATGAAGTAACTGGATGAGATAAATCACTCAATATCAGGGCCAAACTGGCCTGGAAGACAAAGAATTATTTTTTTTCTATCTTGTTACTTCTGGCAGTGTTAAAAAAAAATTCCATTCTGCCACAAAGAATTTATTGCAAGACCTTTGTGATACCCTAAATAATATTGCAGTCTAAATGGGGAGGGCAAACACATATATGTGAAGGTTTTGTATTGTTTTTGTTTGTGAATGATTACAGAGTAATATAACTAAGTTTAAAAGAAAGCCAACAATATGAGAATCCCTACAATCTATGGAATAAACCAGTGATTAATCAATCAATCCTTAAGTGTGTATCAAGTGTCGTATTCCAAACTAAGAATTGGGAATACAAGGAAGGCAAAAACATGGTCCCTGGCTTCAAGAAGCTCACATTCTAATTCTGGAGATGATACATAAACCAATATGTTCATATACTCTATATGCAATGTAAATGAAAGGTAATCACAAAGGGAAGGAACTAGGTAAGGGTGTGGAAAAGAAGAATGGAAAAAATCAGGGAAATGCTTTGCAGAAGGTGGGATTTGAACTGAGCATTGAAGGCAGGAGGCAGCTATAAAGGAGGAGAACACTGGGAGATAGCCACATGGGTCAGGGGATAGAGTGCCATGTCCAAGGAACAGCTGGAGCAGGAGGAGGGGATTTAAAAATTTGGTCTTATAGGGAAAATATCAGGTTCTAGCAAAGTCCTCTCTTCCTCTCAGTCCTACAGTATGCTTCATTTCTCCCCTTGGATTGGCTTATGTTTTCCTTCTGTTTCCTACTAGATGGACTTATCCCTTGGCAAACCTTATTGAACCTGGGACAGCCTCATTCCCTAACTATGGCTTCCATCATCCTTTGAGCCAGTTTGAATTCCACACAAGAAAATTAATTTCATTAACGGTGTTTACATTTGTTTGGCCAAAACTGTATCATCTATTAAATCCTCCATTTTTTATTTAATAGACTGAGCCATTTTTAAACATCGAATCTACCATCAAAAGATGAAGATTTTCTCCCACTCAGGATGTTCAAGGGCATGTTAACACAAACTCTGAAGCCAGTTAAAAAAAAAAGTTCTGAAAATGCTTTTTTTCCCCCAATGGCAGCACCATTGGAAAAAGTGTATGTTCTCTCCAGGACCTACTTCAAAGTGGATCATATGCATTTGATTTTATGTTCCTACAGCAACCTGCCATTTTTAATCTTTCCTCCTTCAATTCATTTTATATGTTGCTACCAGATTAATGTTTGTAGGGAGGAGAGCTAAGATGGCAGGTGGAGTGATAGAAAGGAATGTGGTTGAGACTCTATACAAACTACTCCTAACATATCCATAAAATTTACTGGACTGCATCCTGATAGGGAAATTCAGAAAAAGTGATGAATCTTTCTAAAGCAGTATTCAAATAAAGTCACTGGCCTTTTCAACAACCTTCAATGGCTCCCTATTACATGTTCCTGAAATCCAAGCTCCATATCCTTGAATTCAGAGTCCTTGATACTCTCACCAAAACTGCCTTTCTGATTTTGTTTTATACCACATCCACAAGGTATACTCTACATGCTGATCATATCAGACTACTCCCTTTTCTCAAACACACTCCATGCCCCTGCCTATGCAGATTAAATTCCCTCCATTTACAATGCCTTCCTTCCCCCGTTTCTACCTGTAAGAATCCAAAGTCATCCTCCAAGACCTAATTGCAATTCTACCCCTACCATGAAGTTTCCTTGACACCCCTCCCAATTAATATCTCTCCTTCCTGTGAACTCAAATACCACTCTGTTCTTAGTGCTTTTATGAAGCTTATCACGTTCTGTCTTGCTTTCCTGTTCCTTGGATCCTTGTTATATATCCCCTTCTAGATTCTAAACTTCTGGAGGGTAGGGACAGGCTGTCTTCCTCATCCACCATAGTTCCATTCCAGTGTCTTGAATAAAGGCATTTAGTATACTATTTATGCATTGAACAGTTGAATGAATGGTTCTTGCATGTTTAAAAAAATAATTACTTTCATTTAATGTCACATCTTATCCTAGAACATTTGATTAATTCATAGTTATTAAATATATAATTTGACTACTGACGCACTTTGTTCTCCTTAGAAGGCACATATGCAACCCAGGCTCCTTTAGGCCTATGCCACTTCCTACAAGAGAACACTAAGCATAGGTCTGAGTGATACCTGGAATAATCAGGAAGCTATAAAGCAGAATTTCAGTATAAGACAAGCAAGCATAGGCCAGCCAAGCCACTACTGCCGAAATAACAGGGGGTGGGGAGTGGGAGCTGACTGTGGCGGTGAGCTGCTCATACATCATTTTTGTGGAAAGCACTGGTGTTACTGAAAATTAAAAAGAGGCAATCTCCTTATCCCATATTATTTTAAAACAAATTTTAATGTATCTTGCAAAATTTGACATATGAAGGCTATATATGTAGAAAACTGAGACAAAATATACCTTTAGGCTGATTTCGCATCTTATTAAAATGTGCATTTCTTAAAGGAGCATAGCACAAGGCACAAAACTTTTTACATGGTGCTTCAGTGAAAGTACTATGTTTCTTTTATGTTTTTGAAACTTCAACCAGTTGGTTGAACATTCAGTGAGCACCCACTGTGTTATTCAGTGCTGCGCTGGGAGGGTCTAAGGAATGGAAAGAAGTGTAAGCCATAGGCCCTGTCTTCAAAGAACTAAAAATCTTATTAGGGATGCAGGTGTATGAAGCAATTAGAGGACAACATAAGATAATGCATGATAAAATGTCAGATTGTATGGTATAGAGATTACTTGGTACAGGATTTCAGGGAGTTGGACATCTCCAAAGAGGTTCAGAGGTCATTGTGCTCAGCCCAAAATAGACTTCAAACTCAGGGGAAAAAAAATGGGCTCAGCTTTGATGATGTTAGCAGCTTTCTAACTGCTGTTCAAGCCACAAACTTACCAAATTAAAAAAAAGAGAAAGGAAAAAGACAACCAAGAAGAGCCTTTAATGGGAAAGTTGAGCCTTACTGGACTTATGGATTAGCCCTAGCTGCTAGATCTATTATTTCATTGTTATAGGGAAACTTCAGGTGATGAAATACCTTCTACTAATGCAGGGCAGCATATTTGCTACTGAGTATAGTTTTAGAGAATCACGGAGAGTGCTAAGATGTTAAGAGACTTACCAAAGGTCACACGGCTAGTAGATGTTAGAGTCAAGACATGAATCTAAGTTTTCCTGCTTTTCAATCTAAATTCCTATCCACTAGGCCCTGTTGTTGAATTTAACCTGTTCTTTTCAGTCTTTTTCAGTCATGTCCAACTCTTCATTTGCTTTTTTCTTGGCAAAGATACTGGAATAGTTTGCCATTTCCCTCTCCTGTCCTAAGGAGGGTCAAAACCAACCTTTTCTCTACAGCCCCAGAGAGTGCTACATGAAGGCAGAGAGCAATGTTTATTTTTTTCCCCAAATTTGTTTATTTTGTTTTTAATTTGTAGAATAAAACAAGCATTTCCATAATATACTATAATTTTAAAATACAATTGCACGTGAAATTGCAAATCTATTATGTACAACTTACTATTCCTTTTAAATATAAAGTTATCATTTACATTTTTTTTTCTTTTTTTCCCTTCCATCCCCAGAGATGGCAGCCCTAGAGATGGCAGTAATGTTTATTTTGTAAGGAGGGGCCTCCAACCTATTATTAGAAATATTCCATCAGGAAACTAGAGAAGATGGGATGATTAGCAGTTTCTACTGACTGAAAGTAAAAAGACAAACAAGTAATAGTAATTGATACCCACTAATTAGTGCATTTAGTAACCTGTTTGATATCATGAAATCAGTTATCTGAGTAGTTTAAGGAAACTTAAAATAAGTGTTCTCCAAAAAGGCTTCTCATTCTTCAGTGGATTCTCTTGAGAGCCCTTTAAAATGATTTTAGTGGGCATATACCTTTTGGTCCATTAGGATGATTTCATCCACTCTAAATAAGCATCTGATTCCTTCTTTCTAATTCCTTTGCCACAATCCAAGTAAGAGCCATTTTAACCTTCCTTTTGCACATACTTGATTATGGCACTTCTGCCCAGAACCCCTCAATGACTTACTATTGTCTGCCAAAAAATTCTAAACTTATTAGCGTGGCCTTCTAGGCCCTCCACAATCTGGTACTAGCTGATTTTTTATACTTTTTTCATACTATTTTTTAAATACAGTCTCATGCTACTCTCCATGTGTTCTACCTCTCTACATTCAAGGCACACTGAACTGTTAGTGGTCTTTAAGAGATATCCCTTACCATCATGCCTTTATATCTTTGTTTATTCTAATCCCTCTACCTTTTATGACCTCCCTCATATCTCCCCTGAGGGAGGACATGTCTGTTGTAATCTTATCTATCTTTTAATATTTAGTTCAAATATCATCCCCAAGGTGGAAATTACTTTTTTCTCTTTGAACCTTACATAGAACTTTAAATGTCACTTTAACATTTATTGTCTAGCATTTTGTATTATAGTCATTTAAGTATATGGCATAGCCCTGCCCTAAGCTCTCTCCCAGAGAGGACCTCAAGCTTCTTGCAGGAAAGTTTTCATGTAGAAGACTCATTTTCAGTCAGTCAACAAATGTGTGTTAATCATGACTTAGATGATGAAATAAAATAATGGATATAAATGTACTTTGAAAATTATAAAAGTATGATGTGAATATAAGCTATTATTATTGTTATTACTATGAAATTGTCAATTTAACCCTAACAGAAGGTAGACATATGGGCTATGGTTTTTCTTTTAAGTGTGGTTTGTTTCATTGATATATTGTTTTAGAACTTGGAATGTGGGACTAAATTTACTGCCTGTTTGTAGTGGTCATCTCTTCTCAGTGGGAAGTTCATCACAAAAATTACCCATGGACTCCTGAGTCAGTTCCCACAGATTATTGAGTGATGATCCCAAAGTAACAAATTTTCAACATAGGAACCAATTCTTGAGTCAATAAATAGCTTGTTCCCCTCTTGGAAAGGTATGGATCAACTTGATTCTAAAAGCAACCCATGTGATAATATAGTAATGATAACGTTTTCCTTTTTTCTATTTTTTCCTCTTATCTTCTTCAGAAGCTGTAGAAGAAACCAAACCTATGGAAAGTGCCCAGCAGGAGGAGGAGAAAGGAGATGAGAGCAAGGCGGACCAAGAACATGCCTGAACCTTAAAGAAATGACTCCCTGCCTCCCCTCCCTCCCTCCTCCTAACCCATGTCTCTCTGCACCCTCTACCCTCCTACCACTCCTGAGTCCCCCTTCCTATCCTGCTCACATCTGTGGGCCTGTCTTTTCCCCCTGCCCCCCACAACCCTCTTTCTCTCTGTGTGGCAAACATTTAAAAAAAAAAAAAGCAGGAAAGATCCCAAGTCAAACAGTGTGGCTTAAACATTTCTTTGTTTCTTGGTGTTGTTATGGCGAGTTTTTTGGTAATGATGATCCAATCATTTGGGAAATTCTTGCACTGTATCCAAGTTTTTTGATCTGGTGCGTGTGGCCCTCTGGGAGTCCACACTCCCTCTCTCTCTGTTCCAAGTGTGTGTGCAATGTTCCGTTCATCTGAGGAGTTCAAACTATCGAGTGAATTCAAAAACGTTTTTCTTTTCTCCTTTTCAATGTGATGGAATGAACTAAAAAGGAAAAAATTAAAAACCCAGTTTGTTTTAAAAAAAAATAAAGCAAATGTGCCAATTAGCGTAACTTGCGGCTCCAAGGCTCCTTTTTCAATCTGAATATTAATAAATGATGAGAGTAATCATATGCATATGGCTTTGTGTTTCTGTATCACCTTCTCTTTGGCTCCAGCTTGGTTTGCCTTACATACTGACAACCCACATTTCTTCCTATTACTGACAAATTCCTGGTCTAGTTATATCAATCTAGCCATTGAGCTGGGAAAGCCAAGTATTTGGGAATAATAACAATAACAACACTAATGATTGTCAATTAACAGACATTTACTGAATGCTTACTATGTGTCAGGTACTGTACTAAGAATTGAGTATGGAAAGAAAAGCAAAAACATGGTGCCGGACCTTAATGAGCTCATATTCTTTTTTTTTTTAAAGCAATTGGGGTTAAGTAACTTGCTCAAGGTTACACGGCCAGGTGTTTCTGGGTGAGTGCTAAGTGTCTGAGCCCGGATTCGATCCCCAGGTCATCCCGACACTGGGGCCAGTGTTCTTACTCGCTGTGCTACCTGACCGCCCTTAATGAGCTCATATTCTAACAAGAAGAGACAATATACCAAAAAAAAAAAAAAAAACAACACAACAACTTTGTACCAACAAGAGAGATAACAAAATATATGGAAAGTAATTTGTTGTGATGATAACAACAACAACAATAATGGAACATAATAATTATTATTTTTTTTAAAGCAATTGGGGTTAAGTAACTTGCTCAAGGTTACATGGCCAGTTATTTCTGGGTGTGGTGCTAAGTATCTGAGCACAGATTTGATCCCCAGGTCATCCCGACACTGGAGCCGGTGCTCTTACTCGCTGAGCCAGCTGGCTGCCCCCAAAATGAATGGAAGACACACTTTTTTTTTAAAGCAATTGGGGTTAAGTAACTTGCTCAAGGTTACACGGCCAGTTGATTCTGGATGTGATGCTAAGTATCGCAGCCTGGATTCGATCCCAGGTCATCCCGACACTGGGGCCAGTGCTCTTACTTGCTGAGCCACCTGGCCGACCCTAGAACATAATGATTATTGACATTTGTAGAAAGTTTTTACCTGCTTTATCCTATTTGAGCTTCCCAATAACTGTGTGAGGTAATACAAAGCTTATTTTCCCCCATTTTAAAAGTGAGTAAATAGGCTAAAAGCTTGAGATGTTTGTCATTGGTCATGCAGCTAATAGTTGTGAGTTGTGGAAGGAATCTATATAGACTTGACAGGGAAAGTTGGGTGTTGTCTAGGATTAATATGCCAGATCTTTAAAATATTATTTTGAGATATTTTTATTATCTCAGCAATCATCAAGACCATGTACTTCTATTTCATCCAAGGTATTATAACTTTATATTCTTTTGGTTTGTACCTTGTAGAACAGAGAGCACAGTGAGGAGTCATAATTCAGCTCCACTCTTTGATTTTTTTAGGGGATTTCTTTTGTACCAACTACCAGTCCACTCTATCTAATCCTTCTTTAACTTATGAACTGACATACTTATAGGACACCCTTATTCAGGGCAGTTGTTAGAATCTTTATTAATTTTAGCCACCAGTCTTGTCAAAAGGTGATGTAGAAAGAGAAATGTAGGGCATTGAAAGCATTTGTTACTAGTCTAGGTCACATTCCTTTTGGGTCTAACTCTTAAACATTCTTTATTTGAACTCAAATAATTAAAACCAAAACATAGCAAAAAAAAAAAAAATCCTCTAGTCCCAAGGTATCTGTACAACAATTAAGGACAAAAAAGAAAAGAATGGTAGATATCTTAATCAAGTCTACTATAAATCTATTGATATATTGTACTTTACGTATGCTGTGATCACATGCCCATTCCATCTCTGCCTATATACACACATAGCTCCCATCTTTTTGTACCCCAATATAGTGTTTTTCCCCTGGCATAAAGGACACAACTGAGTTAGAATAAATACTTTATAAACAGTGAGTATTTTGTAAGCTTCATAGTGCTAGAAAAAAAGAATCTCCTCACAATAGGAACAGGCAGTGCTAATAAGTACTTGGGATGAAAATGGCAATACTTGAAGGCTAGCTGAATCTCCCTGAGCCTCAGTTTCCTCAGTTGTAAAACGAGATTATGCTAGATGAACTCTAATACCCCTTCCAGTTCTTGATCTATGAGCTATTAGCTGTAAAACCACTTCTTTGGCTTGGTCCTTATCAATTAAATTGTATTCCTACTGCAAAATCCATAAGCCCACATAAAAGTTGCCAATGACATTGACCTCCATTAAAGTTCTACTGTGTTACCTCATTTGCAAAGGCAGAGTCAGTAGGGAATAAGATTTCATAGGTTATGCTAATCTGAAAAGGTTCAGAAACAGTCTGTAAATCTGTTGTCCAATGATCAGTCACATGAAGTTTGGTAGATTCCTTTCATTGACCACCTAGGGATACATTTTCTTTTCAGCCACAGCAATTCAAAGACTGTCAAAAAAGATGTGGAAAGGGCTGTAATCTGCATTGGTGAAGTGAATTCCCACAACAAAGAAATCACAGATCCTTGATATTAAAAGTATTTAGATTTTTGCTCAGTCTTGATCCAACAATGAAATTTTCCATGTTAATCAGGAAGCCCTTTGGGGTAATATCAGTTTTTTGACCATGATTTCATCGGGGTTAAGAAAAAGTAATTAGAGTCAGCCCTGTTGTAGTGAATCAAAAGCTGGCTTAACAATCAGGAAGATCTGGGTTCAAGTCCTATATTGGACTTGTACCAGCTCTGTCCCCCCAGGCAAGTCGCTCAACCTTTCAGTCAAGTCAACAAGCATTTATCTAGTACCTACTATGTTCAAGGCACTGTGATAAGTGCAAGGGAAACAAAGAAATTTTTTTTAAAGTACCACAGTCCTTGCTTTTAAGGTTTTCACAGTCTAATGGGGGTGATAACACACAAGGAACTATCTACATATAAACTATATTCAGGATAATTTGAAGATGATTTCATAGGGAAATCACTAACTACCATTAAGGGGAATAAGGAAAGGCTTCTTGCAGAAGGTGATATTTTAGTTGACACTTGAAGGACACAGAAGGCAGAGATGAGGAGAGATAGAATTCCAGGCCTTAGGAAGAGCCAGAGAAAATGCAGTCAGGAGATAGAAGAGTGAAGAGTTCACTGCCACAGGATCACAGAGTACCTGGGAGGAAGTGAAGTATAAGAAGACTGGAACTTGGTCAGGGACCAAGTTATAAAAAATTTTAAAAGTCAAGCAGATGTTATAGGGACTCTTGGATGTGGAAGGAAGCCACTGAATTGTACTGGATTGGGGAGGGGGTAATAACAGGAGTAGACCTGTTCTTTCGGCAGAGCAGTCTGACAGTTCAGTGGAGGACAAACTATCCTAGAAAATCTGTAAGAATCTAGGTTGAAGCAAAGGTATGCACTTACATTAGTAGATGGGAGTTCCCTCATCTGAGAGTTCCACAAACCAATGATATCACAAGTCTACTCTCTAGCCTAAGAAATAGTGATGCATAGCTAATGACAGACGTGTAGACACCAGGGGTGGCCAACATTTTGATAGACAACTTATATGAAGTGTAAAAATTCATATTAATTTACTTGTGTAAAAGTTTTATTTGATCCAAGGATAGATATATTCCCTCTGCTCTTATCACTTTCCAGGACTGAATTCAGGGGTACAGCTAGAGACAATGGTTTATTGTCATTGGAATCTGTGGCTATAAGCACAGCTGGGCCTCACTTAAATCCCATTCACTTGCAAGTCAAGACCGCCCACCTGACGTCATTGGTCCTCTTCTAGAAGGAAGGATGAACAACAGCGACAGCGATAAACACTATGTCCTGAGCCTTATAACCACAACTGGTTAGTGTATTCTAGTACCAAGAGCACCTATCTTGCTTAGGGGTTTACACTGTAGTCCTGGCGCCAATTTCACACACACACACACACACACACACACCCCAACAGGCCTCAAACCCATTGATGAATTAGGAGGATGTCATCTACCCCAAGCATGTGAAGATTTCTACCATCAGAATGGGCAGATGAGAACAATCTGTTCCAAAGCAGTTGAAATGGGCACTATGGAGAGCATTTAGAGCTTGGTCAGACATTGCAGACACCAAAGTCACCCACTGTATCCCAGGTCAGCACTGGTCATGTTGACTTTTGTCCTGCCATTGGACTGAGATGACTCTGGAAGAGAGAGAGAGGGGCTAACAACTTTGGCAATCCTGCCTCACTTTAATACAGTTCACGTGCAAGCCAATACATAATTCCATGCTGTCACTGGTCCTCTGAAAATAAAGGCCAAACAACAATATGGATCAGCCGAACTGCCCTTTCATCTTTTCCTCACACAGAGATCCCCATTGCCTATCTCCGAGCCTTTGCAGTGGCTATGCCCCCAGGTCTGGCATGTACTTCTTGCCGATTTCTGCCTCACAAAATCTCCCACTTTCTGCAGTACTCAGCTCAAGCATCACCATTTTATTCACAAAACTTTTCTTTATTATCCCAATTACTAGTGCTCTGAATTCCCGTGTGCGTATACATGCATAGATACATACAGAGAGATATTTTGCATACACACTGAAAGGAGGGATTGTCCATTTTTACCTTTGTTTCCATAGTTTCAAGCACAGTACTGACACTTTGACACTTGGTAAATAGTTTTTAATGCTATCTACCTCCAGAGAGAGAATTAATGAATTGAGTTCAAATTACAGTATTTTTCCCATGCACAAGCAGCTTTCCAGAGGACTGCTGCTGTGAATAGCATTCAAGTTCTAATTACATAGTATAGGGAGCTCTCTATTTATTCAATAGCAAATCAGAGTAAATCATTCATAGAAAATCAAAATATATCATTTACCATGTCACAACTCAACTACTTATCACTAAAATGACCATATAGTTTTCACCAAAGTGGTCACATAGTTTTAAACAAAGCACATTCATTTAATCAATTACAAAATCCTTAGTTCAATCACAAAGTACTAAAGTCAAAGTTCTCCACCCTTAAGTCACAGTAAATCATAATCTTCTCAGTCAGTACACAGTATCCAAGTAAAGTCTTCTTTCAACTTGATTCAAGGCTGGCTCTCAACTCCCATGGTTCTTCTTCTATGGTCCCAGCTCCAACTGTCACCTGGGTTCAAAGGCAGGAAGCTCCCAGTTCCTGTCTAGCTCCTTGTCCAGTTCTTCATCCAGTTCCCATTCCATATTGAAGTTCACAGTGTCTAGTCCACCTCAAGTCCTTCACAGTTCCCGTTTCTCGGGAGAAAAAAGCTTGACAGAGCCACAATAATATTCATGCACATTGCCAGCACCATCATCAATTCACTATTTGCCTGTGAAATCAACTCAGACCCACCAACAAGGTCTGAGAACTCAACACAAATCATCAACATAGAAATCAACACAGACCCACAAACAAGGTCCAAGAGGTCAGCACAAATCATCAGTAAAGTCCCAGGACCTCCAAAGCCATTCTCCAGGACTTCTGTAAACATATAACCAGAAAATCCTCTTTCAGGGCTTCTAGTAAGGTCCCAGGGCTTCTGTACTAAGTATCACAAACAAACATCAACACAGATAGAGCAGACCAACATAGTGCTGGGATACCACAAGTTTTCTCCTTCTTGACTCTGCCACCACAAGAGTCCTCTTCTCAGTTCTGCTGTCTCTAGACCTGGGCCTCTCCTTATATATGGTCACTAGCTCCTCCCCTTCCTATTGCAGGAGTTCATGAGTTCTAGGGTTCACAAGTTGTGGGGTTCACATGTTCTGTTTCTTAACAGACTTGATACAAGGCTCAAAAGAAACTTGAACTGAAACAAGGTGTAAATTCAGTAGCTGAAATAAGGTTCTTCAAGCACTTCTGTGCTTGCCATTACACAACTTTATTCTTCTTGCTTTTAAAAAATATAGAGTATGACTAATATGTTTAATACATATGACTTCATATATGTAGTGGGCATCACATTTCTTGCTTTCCCAATCAGGGGAAAGAGATGGAGTGACAACGAATTTGGAACTGAAAACTTAAAAAAAAATGTTTTTTTAGTTGTTTAAATGATAGGCCTTTATTGGGCTAGAAAACATTCCAAAGACTCTGTGATGCCATTGAAGTGCTGAGGATATGCCAACATAAAATTGTGTTGACTTTAAAACAATATGGAAATAATATTAATAAACAGTATGCATGTGATTAAAGTAAAATCTAAAAAGCACCACTATCCACTATTATATTAATACTTTGTATGAATATTCAATTCAAGAATAATTCCACATTTATTAAATGCCTATCCTTTAGCTGAATGTGTCAGACACATGAGGAAGGAACATTCAGATGACACATTGGCCCTAACCTCATGAAGTTTTCAGTCTAGGTCATAGCAGTTTGGTAAAATGGAGAAAGAAAAAAATGATACACAAATAATTCAGAATGTCCTTCAGAATTGTCACTGGGAGACAAT
Source organism: Petaurus breviceps papuanus (assembly GCF_028583685.1). Classification (NCBI taxonomy): domain Eukaryota; kingdom Metazoa; phylum Chordata; class Mammalia; order Diprotodontia; family Petauridae; genus Petaurus; species Petaurus breviceps. The sequence goes on from NW_027187347.1 coordinate 12,800,989, forward strand.
AATATATTAGCAAAATGGAAGGAGGCTTTTGTCTCCTTCATGTTTAAGAGGATATATGACTAAAAAAGAAAACCAGTTTTGCTAGCAAGAATTAGCATACTAATAAAAGAACAAACAAAAGAAAAGGTTTTGGGGCCTGAATAAAATGAGAGAAAAGGAAGTTGGAATACCTGGATTCTATTCCCAGAATTACTACTGAATTAGTGTCCTAGGACCAGGCACCTTGTTTCCTATGCCTTAGTTTTCCATTTTTTTTTAAACACAAGGTCAGCCATACACAAACATATGAGTATGATAAATCCATGTTGGTTGGTTGATTGTCTTTCATTCTCAAAGAAGAAAAATCACATCACTATGAATGACAATCACTTTGACTATGATTTCATCATGTCAAGTTTACAGTATGTCTGACTGTGACTGATTAGATCAATATGAACTTGGAATGCTCCACTACAGGTTGGGTACAAATAGTCCATGTAAAAATGGTAAAATGGTATGGGTGATATCTTTTGGTTTCTGCATAAATTGGATTTAAGTGAGTTGCACAAAGCCTTTGACCTCACTTTTTCTTCCTGAGTCATCTCAGTCCAATGACAGGACAGAGTCAAGACAACTGGTGATGGCTTGAGATGCAGTACATGTCCTTGGTATCTTTGATGTCTAACCAAGCTCTAAGTGCTCCACAGAAACTCCTTCAGCCACCTTTGTGGCCTTTGGAACAAATTGTTCTCATCCACCCATTCTAAAGAAGGTCCTTTCACATGCTTGGTGTAGACACCGCCCAACTCACAGAAGGGTTTGATACCCCTCCGTTGCCTTCAATATGTTTTAGCCCATCTGCTGACACAGTTTACTGGGGCTGTTGCTGCTGCACATGCTACAGCTTCTTGGAACCACAGGTCGGTGTAAGAGTGAGGTGAATCAGATGGACACCAAAGGTGGAAAGCAGCCCTGAAAAGGGCTGTGGCTTTCAAGCCAGAGGTTCAAGTCTTCTGCGAACACACCCTACACCCCCAAACTCATGTATGTAGTACTCAAAAGAAAAGGGGAAAAACTAATAAGCATTTATTAGCAAGTCTAAGGAAAGTATATAATCTGCCTCTCCTTTCTATTTCTAATTTATTAATTTTTACTTGTTTTCTTTGGGAGAACTGAGTGTATCTATCAGCTTCTCCTTAATTAAAAAAATAACATGGGGAGCACTTGGAGATAAGAAGGATTCATAACAGGAGGGATATTCTTAGTCAGTGAAGCCATTTTGTGCTGATGGAACCCTGGAAATCGGCTATGGCTCATAAAAATGGACTATTTTGTGAGTAGCTAGGGTATGATTAATGGTCTTTAGCAGGAGCTCAGGTATTCCAACATGTGATGGTGCCTCTGAATGCCCTGATGCCAGAATTAACTGATGGTGCTGCACTTTTCTGGTTTCACCAAGGCCTTTTTATTACTTGTACACACAAGAATGGAACCGAGCCACAGACAAAAAAGTGCATCTCACAATCATGTTCTTCAGCAAAAGGGCTGATCAGTTTATAGTCTAAAAAAGTGAGTGAGAAGACAAATTGGGATGATTTGAAGTTAAAAGGCAAGTGTGCATGTGTGTGTGTGTGTGTGTGTGTGTGTGTGTGTGTGTATGTAGGGATTGGTAATGCTGGGAGAGGGAGGTACAAAGTTCATGATGAAAGTATGGCTAGTGGTATGTTGGGACCAAGCTGTGATTGGGACATTCTAGGAACAAGTATTTCAAATTGAGCACATTTTCCACTGCCCTTCCTAGAGACAGAATTCTTTCCCATGAGAACCTATTTCTTTTTGGTTTCTTCATATATTCTCCCCAAAAGCCTTTACATTGATGTCAAGTCCTCTAGAATTGTTATGAAATAAAAAAGCCTGGGTTCTGTGTCCCCAGGGGTGCATTATAACCCAACTTAAACAATTCAGCTTTGAGGAGTAAAAAGGAATTATCCAGATTGACAAAGCTCTTTCTACCCACATCTCAGGAGTATCCAAAAGTTAATGTAAATACATTCTAAGTTCTTGGAATAATAATACTAAGGTTCCGTCCAAAAATGCACATGAAATACAATTGGCAAAAATTTGCAATGGCATCAGCTTTTCATTTGTTAGGGAACCATCAGGGGCAGTAATGATTTCCAATTTATTATTTCCCCCATGAATCAAAACGTCTCACAACCATCCTATAAGGTGTCTCTTTCTTTATAGGCTTAGAAGTAGGGGATGACCCTATATGTATAATTATGAAATAGCTAATAATGACAATAACAACAATAACTATCATTTATATGGTTCATTGAGATTTTCAGGGTACTTTATATGCATATAAGCCTCGCAATTATAATTGGTAGGTAAGCACTAGTAGCATATTATTTCGATTTTACAAATGTAGAACTTAAGCCTTAAAGGGGTTAAGTGACTTGCTCATGATTACACATATAATAAGAGTGAGAGATTGGTTGAATCAGGTCGTCCTGACTATAAGTCCAACCCTGCTCTATGCTACCCATAAGGCAAAGCTTATCTTCAATGATCCTGCCCTAGAAATGGTGTAGAATGTATGGTTTTACATACATTATCTCATTTGATCCTTAAAATAAACCCATACTGAAAATAAATAGTGCAGGGATTATTATGCCATATCTTATAGGTTGCATATTAATCGTATAAAGATGGGGGCGGCCAGGTAGCGCAGTGAGTAAGAGAGCCGGCCCTGGGGTTGGGAGGACCCGGAATTGGTTCTGGCCTCAGATACTTAACATCCACTCAAACAAAACTGGCCGTGTAACCTTGAGCAAGTTACTTAACCCCAATTGCTTAAAAAAATCATTAAAAAATTGCTGGTCATTTTAGATTTTTATTTTTCAGCCAGTTATTTGCTATTTTATAAGCTTTCTGCTGAATTGCAATCTTACATTTCCTACTGCCCAATGAACACCTCCACTTAAATGTAGCATAAAATTCAACACATCTGAACAAATCATTTGGTCTCTCCCCAAACCCACCTCTTCTTCAAATTTCCATATTTCTCTTGATGGAATTATCAACATTTTTCAGTCATCCAGGTTCACAACCTGGTTATCATGTTTGACTCTTCCCTCTCCTTAAATATTTATAAGCAATCAGTTATCAAGCTTCACCATGTGTATCTTATGTCTGCTCTCCTCTCTCCCTTTCCTCATTCTCTGTCCTAGCTCTAAGCTCTCATTACTTCTCACTTAGAATATCGAAACAGACTATTCACTGATCTCTCCTTTTCCAGTATTTCCCCAATTTGATCCTCTAAAGAGGTACCACATTAATATTCTTAAAGCATTGCCTCCAGTATAAAACAAAAAATCCTTAGTTGGATATTTAAAGACCTCTCCAGTCTGACTATCTTTCTAGGATTATTTCATGTTGTCTCCTTTCATGAACTCTGTTCCAGTCTAACACACTAGCTGTTCTTCGTATATTACATTCTATTTCCCACCTCTTTGCCTTTGTACTAGGGTTCCCTCATATATGGAAAAGACCCTACTTTATCTATTCCTTCACTTCCTTAAGAGCAGGCTCAGGTTTTATCTCTTCCATGAGATGTGTCCTAAGGCCCCAATTATTAGCACATCCTCAGGCCTGAAATCACTTTTTAAATTCACTTACAAGTTTATGTGTAGTAGAATGCAGTCTACTTGAGGGCAGAGATAATTTTTTTCCCATTTTATTGACTTAAAAAAAGTTTGTTGTACTTAATTGGATTGAATTGAAAACATAGCTATAAACAAATGAATGACATTACCTTGTCTCTAAGAGCAATTTCACAAAATTCACTTCACAGATGAAGATTTATTGGTCATTCTTCCATTAGTCAATATTCCATAAGAGGGGTGGAATGGTAAGAGCTTAAGAGAAGAGATCCTGGTCCTCTAGCTTCCAGATTCAAGAGGGAAGTCATTGGTTTCAGATTCTTTCCAGGTCCTTGAAGGGAAAGTATCTGGGAAAATACTGATGTGAGAATTTCAGCTAGTATCTTCTCTTGGAACTGGAAGTTGGAGCATCAAATTCTGTCTTCAGTCTGGCTCTCAACAACACTGTTTCTCATGTAGACATGGGAACACTGAATGGTCCATTTCCATCAATGAGGAAAATTTTGTGCAAAATAACTTTTGAGCCATGACTTACAATGGCAATCCTGTAAACAAGAAACTTCTGGAACTAGTGGTTCTTTTCTTTCCAATAGTAACGTTTTATGATCTCTAATTTCCTATGAATGATGAGCTCAGGCTTGCCCATCATGTGAAAGATAATTTACACCCATGTGGCACTATTTTTGCTGCAAACTTATCCCTAATATTTACTGGTTGTTTTTTTTTTTCATTTTCCTAGAAAGTAAATCCTTGGTCAGTGAAGCTGTATAAGATTTTTTTTTAACTAGGGGAATACTCAGTCATTAAACATTATTTTAGGAGAACATTATTGGGGTTGAATTGGCATTTCAATGGAAAAGTTTGAGGTAGGCTGAAATCTGATTTGTTCTTCTCTCTGAATACATTACTATTTTTCTAATTGTAGCCCATTAGAGATGTGGGTGGGCAGGTAGGTGGCACAGTGGATAGAGTTCTGGGTCTGAAGTCAGGAAATCTCTTCTTACTGAGTTCAAATCCAGTCTCAGACATTTACTAGCTGTGTGACCCTGGGTAAGTAACTTAACCTTGTTCACCTCAGTTCCTCACCCATAAAAAGGAAATGGCAAATGACTCTACTGTCTGTCAAGAAAACCCCAAGTGGTGTCCCGAGGGAAATTTAACAAGAGGGTAAACTGAAGCAATTCTCTGTGTAAGATAAGTTTATTAATAGTGTTGAGGTTTGGGGTTTTAGGGGTGCTTGAGACTCCAAAATACCAACATGCCGAGTCCTGCCAACTGAATTCAACTGAAGTCTTCTCTCAGCCAAAGAAAAACAAAGTTTATTAAATATTTGTCATAATGAGTAGACTCTTAAGGAGCCTAAGTATTTGTGATGCTTTTGTTGACAAGCAGGTCAGAATAATCTGACACAGAGTAAGTCTGCACTGGATTAATCTCAGCCTCTTAATGGAAGTAAGATGGATCTTATATACAGAAAGATTGTGGGAAGGATGTAGGGGTGGTCTTGAAGAATTAAGATTAAGTTAAGAGTAACAGAGACTTGGGTTTAGCTATAATGAAAGACTTATGGCCTCAGGCAAATGCCTCATCAAGTGGGAAGATTCAGTCAGAGTCAGAGGGGTTGCCCAGAGTCTGTATCCCATCAATGGGGCATCATTAATGAAGGGGTCTCTGGCCTGCCTGCATTTGTGCATCTCCCTTCTGGTTGCTGTAAAAGCACATCATTTGGAACTCACTTGGCAAAGGCAAGGCAATCTTGATTGGTAGATATCTTAATAAGGAGGTGAGTCCATAATTCTAAGCAACTCTCTATTATTTCAATTACTGGGGCTTGGGGCAGGACTAATCCTCAGGTGAAAGGATTAACTGTAGCTAGGAAAAGTGGACTGAACTTCAGATGTAGCTGATTAAATTCCTTTCTTACAGATAAAGAATGCTAGCTGCTTTATGAAACCCAGCTACCTCTATCAATCTTGGACAAAAAAAAAAAAACAACACACACCACCTTAATCAAGATCTTCCTGGCTTGGTCTTCCCCTTGTAGACCAGGTCACCTCCAACTCTGATGAAGGAAGTACAAGGACAAGGAACATGTTGCCTGTGGAGGGCCTAGCTCAAACAGGTTTCTATTCAAAGGGTAAACAGAAACAAGGGTCCAACCTGGGCTAGGCCCAGAGCAAGCTGGTTAAAGAGCAGATGCCTGAGTTACTGGAGAGTGATCACATGGTTCAGACACACCCTTCAGAAACTACCTGCCCTTCAGAAGTGGAGTCTGACAGAAAAGAGGAAAAAAAGATGGATCACAGAGTATTATTGATTTTTAAATAATACAACATAATATTAATCTTCCTCAGAAGTACCAAAGTAACTTGCCCAGAATCACATTTTAATTTGAGATTTTGCATGGGACATTAATTTTAATGATGAAGAATGCCCTCTAAAAGCATATTCACTCCTTATGTTACACTTCACTCAAAACTAGTGATCAGAGGTCAAATGAACAAAGTAATTATTGGAATTATCATGGAAATTTATATGGTCTTTACATATAGATGGGAAGAAATGTCAATCAAGTAGTATTTTTTAAGTACCTAATATATTCCTGTTATTGTTTAGTAGTGTCTAACTCCTTGTGATCCCAGTTAGGTTTGTTTCGGGGTTTTTTGGCAAAGAAACTAAACTAATTTACCATTTCCTTCTCCACTTTATTTTACAGATGAATAAACTGAGGGAAATTGGGTTAAGTGACTAGCCCAGGGTGACACAAGCTAGGAAGTGTCTGAGGCTGGATTTGAACTCAGGTCTATCCTGACCCCATGTGTGGAGTTCTATCTCATGCTCCACCTAACTGCCCTATATGCCAGGCATTGTAAACATTGAGGATCCAAGTACACTGAATTAAATGACCATTATTCTCAAAGCTCTTGGGTTCCAAAGGGAGAGATAAGAATATTGACAAATATATACATTTTGTTTGAAGAGAACCCCTAAGGTTGAGTGTTTCTCTACTGAGCCAGACTGCATTTTTGGTAACCAAGAAACAATAAATACAAGTTTTTTTTCTTTAGACCTATCTGTCAACTGTGATACTGAAAAGGTTACCCATAAAGAGGGTTAGGGTTGCTCTGGAGACCCCAAAATACCAACACGCAGGGTCCTGCTGAATGAATTTGACTCAAGTCTTCTCAGCCAAAGAAAAGTAAAGTTTATTAAAACTTTGCTTGTATTAGACACAGAGTGAACCTGGGCTAGGTCATTCTATGGCAGTCTCACACACATGGAGACAAGATGGGGTCTTATATACAGAAGGTTGTGGGAGGAATCTAGGGGTGGTCTAGAGGAGAAGTTTGGGGAAGGGTGGAAGTTAATGGAGGCTACCAGGAGACTACAGACAATGGTGGGCTAGGCCAGTTCAAGGGTGGATTGATGTTTTGATAGGCTCAAGGGTGGGAAGTAGATGAACAATGGAGGGCTAGGCTAGTAACAGAGGTCTGGGCTCAGCCACAATGTAAGGCTTATGTCCTCATGCAAATGCCTCATCAAATGGGATGATTTAATTAGAGTTCAAGGGGTGTTCCCAGAGCCTGTACCTCAAAGATTGAAGGAGAAATCAAGGGTATTCCCAGAACCTGCCCCTCATCAATACTATAAGTATGTGTTATATAGCAAACAATCTTTGAAAACTTGCCTCTTTCTTTTCAGGAGTTCCTTGCTCTTAAAGAGTTTACATTCCATTGGCAAAGTTATGACCTACACCTGCATGAGTCATCAATAGGCTAGGTTTCTGGCCCACCTGCACACACCACCTGTGTGGCACAGGAAGAACTGTTTCAAATAGGACCTGACTTTATCACCACTAGTTCTTCTTCTGGCATAACTGAGGCACGTTCCTCTCCAGAGGGGAATGGCTGGGAAAGATATGATTGGATTACCTGCATCAATGACATGGACCCATGTATCATGTTTGTTTAAATGTTATGCAAGTTCAGCACATTTCATTTTTTAAAAAGGTATGTTGGATTTTTTTTTAAGTAGAAAGGGTCTGCTTATCTGTATAAGGATCAAATCTGCTTACAGTTTTAGTCTTACTATTTATATCCTGCATCAATTATTTAGGGTACCATAACTAGCTGATATGGCATACTCTTATTTTAGGGATGAATGTAAAGCTTTTCAAGATGGAGTCATCAAAGCTGAAGTTATTAAGTGATAACATATTTCCAAATAGAGTATCAAAATAATTTCTATAAAGAAGTTAGGGCTAAATATTGCCAAGTGAAGAATCCAGGGTTAGTGATATGAGTGAGACTTCTCACGAAGCCAAAACACTGAGTGCAAGTCACAAGGCATATTTTATTACCCAAAAGAATATAATATTATATGTGAGCCAAAATCTAAATCATAGGTGACTCTTTTCAAAACTTGACCCTATTTTGCATCACAACAGCATATGGTTTGAAAGTAATTATAGATTTTAATTAACACAAATCCATCTCTATTAACAAACCTTGTTGAACAAATATTTAAAAATATTTATTCTTGTTGCATAGTCACAGCGATAAAGCAGAGTGGGTGTTTAATGATATGAAAATTGGAATATATATTCCCCTTTTTTTTTTGGTCTGGACTTGTGATTTCTTCCATGTAGGGAGTTCTGCGAAAGGAAACCCTCTTTACCAATGTAGTTCTGCATCTGCTATATATCCTAGAGTCTTAGAGAGTTGCTTCATGCTCAGAGAGGTAACCCAATTCTCCCAGAGTTACACCGTCAATATGGTTCTGAAGCAGGACACATACCCAGATCAGCCTCACTATGAAAGCAGCCTGATAATAATAACAATAAAATAACAATGTATAACATTAATATCATCTTAAGGTTCAAAATTGCTTAAAATACTTTATTTGGGTCTCACAACAACCCTGCAAGGTATGTAGTATAGGCATATTATCTAACTGTTATACCATGCTATTTATATAATAATAAAAAACATAAGAACAAATGGAATAGAAAAAAAAGCTTAATGAAAAAGAAAGAAAAAAGCCACTGTAGCACCAATGCAATATTTACAGTGCCCACAACACAATAAAGACCGTGACTATAAGTATCACATGGCATTTGATCACAAAATATGCAAAACTTTCCAGATAGAGGATAGAACTGAAGGATTTATTTAGACACCAGAAAACTGAATCCCATAACAGTAAGTTGATTCCATCATAGTACCAAAGATAGTCAGAAATCATAATAACACTGAAACCATAGCATCCTTCAGCCTTCCCACAAACCAATACAAGATCAATATCTACTCACAAACCTATTTGACTCTTTGCCTGAGTGTCCTCTCTCCCCCACCACCTGAGCTAGCTCTAACCATCTTCCTGCGGGCTCTGCTTCCCTTCAGCAAACTCCTCCCACCACAGGTTCCATGTGACCACATTCAGCCTGTTAGGGGGAAGAGTCTACTTTCAAAGCAGGGGAGGTCATCAAATTCCCCCCTAGGTCTATTAAGGGGCAGGGAAGATCTTCAAATTCCCATTCCCATTATAGCTCCTAATTACAATACTACATGCCATAATAAAAAAATCTGGTATAATACAGGTTTATCTTAGATCCTATCCAAGAATGATTAGATCACTGACGTAGAAGTGACTTTAGAGGTCATTCAGCTTGTCCACTCTCACATTTCACATATAGGGAAAATGAGGCTCAGAGAAATCATGACTTAATACCACACAGTAGAGGAGTTAGGAGTAGTTCTCTGTTCTTCTAACTCCCAGTCTTTTCACTACACCATGAGGACTTACTCTCATTTTTGTACCATTTATTCTAGAATACCATCGTATTGAATAAATACCAAGGTCTATAATTTAAATCAAGGATTCTTAAGCTAGGGTTCATAATCTATTTTTTTTTTTAGTTTTTGATAACTGTGTTTGTAATTTTACATATTTTATGCATTTAACAATATTATTCTGGTTAAAGGTCTATATTCACCAGACTGCCAAAACCCAAAAAGGTTAAGTACACATGACCTAGATAAAATCCCATGTATTCCTGAATGCATGAATTCGCCTAAATTGTTTTCTATCCCTTTTTCTTTTCTTTTTCTTTGTGTATCTTATTATATTGTCAGGAACTGTAAGAGACAAATATTTCCCAGTTTTTGACCAAATCATTTCCATCTGTGCTTCTCTCCTCTGCCCATGACACATTCTAGTCTTCCTTCATTTCCCCTCAGCTAATAGCAGTCTTTCCTCAACATTTGCTTGCAGCATTTTGTCTGAAAATCTTTTTTGCCTTTATCAAACCCTACCCTAGGTCACACAATCTGAATACATTTTGTATAACTTGTAGGATTGCAAGCCTCTCAGGAATAATGCCATTTTGTATCTTGGCTTTATGTCTCAAGTGATTTAATCAGAGAATTATCTAATAGTTATTTCTATTGTTCTATCTCTTAACAAATCTTGTACAATTTTGAGATATGTAGAGAGATTCTGATTTATAGAACTTTGTTAGTGTATTTGTATTTATTCTTATATTTATTTAGTATATTCTTATTTAGGGCAGCTAGGTGGTGCAGTGGCTAGAGCACTGGACCTAGAGTCAGGAAGACTCATCTTCCTGAGTTCAAATCTAGCCTCAGGCACTTACTAGCTGTGTGACCCTGGGCAAGTCACTTAACCCTATTTGCCTCAGTTTCCTTATCTGAAAATGAGCTAGAGAAGTAAATAACAAACCACTCCAGTATCTTTGCCAAGCAAACCCCCAATGGGGTCATGAAGAGTCAGATACAACTGGAATGACTCAATAATAACAATATTCTTATTTATGTGCAGGTACTATCCATTATACTATCAACTTCTTAGAAGCAGTGATCATTTCATCTATTGCATGTTTGGTCCCATCATTTAACAATGACAAATGCATAGTAAGCATTTAGGAAATGCTTGTTGACTGCCAAATCAAATACTTTTTAATTATGAGTAAATAATGACTAGTGGGATTGAGGCTGGTTCTTCTGTAAAATATTAGCTGTGAAATCCTGACTGTTCCCTTTCCAAACCTTAATATATCTAGAGCTAGAAAGAACTTCAGAAGCCATATTATCCAATTCCCTTTCATTACAGATAAGGAACCTGTAAGCCCATCCAGGCTAAGTGATTTGTCCAAGGTCACACAGGGATCACGTTGTATAGCTGGTATTCAAATTTTGTTCTCATGATTACCAATTCAGAATGACTTCATTAAGGATACTTTTAATAATAATAGGTAAATTTATATAGTATTTATTAGGTTCTAGGCATTGTGCTAAGTTCTTTACAATTATTATCTCATTTGATCCTCACAACAACCCTAAGAGGTAGGTGCTATTATTATCCCAATTTTACAGATAAGGAAACTGAGGCAAAAGGAAATCAAGTGATTTGTCCAGGGTTACAGAGCTAGTAAATGCCTGAGTCTGTATTTGAACTCAGGTCTTCCTGACTTAGGCTCAGAAATCTATCCATTCTGCTACTAGCCACCCATATATTAGAGATTATTCTTATAAAATTTTGTACAGTTGAGAAAATAAGGATATGGATCAATAGTTACTGATATTCCTCTCAATTGTTTTTCAGGTATTATAATAATAAGATTCAAGACTCCCCCCCCGATACTTTGAATATCTTCCCCTCTTTTATAAACCTTAAGCATAAGGTGTTCAATAAAGAGTTTCTCTGCATTGTTCTCAAAATTTTATTACTTCTAGATTGAAGTAAGGAAATAACATTTGTTCACCACTTACCTAATGTGCTAGGGACTGTGCTAAGTGCTTGGAATAGATTATCTCATTTGTTTCTCACAATAACTCCATGAGGTAAATGCCTTTCTTATCCACATTTTACAATTGAAGAAAATTGGACCATATGGAGATTAAATGACTTGCCCAAGGTCACACAGCTAGTAAATATCTGAGGTTAGATTTGAATTCAGGTCTTTCTGACTCCAAAACCAGAGTTTTATATCCTGTACCACCTAGATATCTCTGTACCCCTGGAGTAGTCTAGTTTTCTTCCCAACTTTATTTCTTCAGTTCCATTTTCACTTCTTCCTTATAGCACATTTGGACTTAAGACATTTGAGTCCAAAAGTAGTGGTTCTAGTGTGATTAATGGTGAAAAGGTTTATTGTAAACATCTCTAGGGACTTCTTTGCATTTGTTAGGCTTGTTGTCTTCCATCTATTTTCATCCCTAAATTTCCTTGGGATAACTATGCTTAATTGCTGTTTTTAACAAGTTTTTATTAAAAATGTTCACATCGTGCTGCTTTTTGCAGTCCTATGAGAAGATACTGCTCATTGTTTTTTTAACCTCCTACATAAGATTTTACAAATTAGTTTACACTCTAAAACTGTTACCTTTAGCTGCCATATTTTTCTGCTTGTCAAAGAGATCAAGAGTTTGCTGACTGGGGGAGGCCAGGTAGCACAGCGAGTAAGAGCACTGGCCCCAGTGTAGGGATGATCTGGGGGATCAAATCCGGGCTCAAATACTTAGCACCACACCCAGAAATAACTAGTCATGTAATCTTGAGCAAGTTACTTAATGCCAATTGCTTAAAAAAAAAAGAGTTTGCTGACTGGAGTGGTTTCTAGGACATTTTGGTCTTCTTGTTATGGTAATTGATTTATATTAAACATCTTTCAGGAATGGTGATAACCTGTGTTAATATCTATAACTTTAATAATTTCTTTTTTTTTTTAAAGAATCAACAGGTTGTTAAATGTCAGATTAGAGTAGTTTCAGTTTCATTCCATATAATTTCATTTTCATTGGAATTGATTTTGGTTTTTGTTCTAAAAAATTGTTTGTATGGATGAACACATAGAGTTGATTCAGAATTGATTCCCTCATCAGAAACTAGTTCTTTTCTGTCTTTTAAAATATAGTCAATTTCACTTTTGACTGATATTCGAATTTTACCATTCCAATTCTTGCTGTCCCTTTTCTCAAAGAATGTATTTTTGATAAGTAGATGTGAAGCTTCTGTACAGTATATGAGCCTTTGGCTTCTCTTTTTATTTCTTAGATGAATAATCAATCAGATCCACCTCAGGAGGACCCCTCCCCTCCCTATAAAACACCTAGTGTGTTCTATTCTGGAATACTCTGTAAAAACAAGATCAGGAGCTTTATGGAGCCATACATCCAACAGACTTAAATGATAATAGATGATCTCTTCCTTCTGTGGTCTGAAAAGGACTCCATTTACAAGGTATGGTCTGAAGACCAATGGATCTTAGGCTACTTGATGATATCATTGGGTTTATTCCCTTTCGTGCCTCTTCCTAGTTCTGCAGTGATGGTGATGTGGGGTCAAAGAGTTTGGGGAGTCCAGGATCCCCAATAACCAGAGTCCCTGGAAAGCAGTCTGGAATGAATTCCACTCAATGAATTTTACATTTTGTTGAAAGTGCTAATTATCTATTTTATATACATTATTTCATCTGAGTCCCACATATATTATCATCCCCATGTTGTAGATAAAGAAACCAAGACTCAAGGAAATTGTGACTTATCTTTAGCCACAAAGCTAATGAATGTCTGTAATGTAATGCCAAAAGAAAGGCAACTTCCCAAGGTTCAGAATACCAGCATAGGTGCTCTCTATTTTATTCAGTGACAAACCAAGAACAGAGAAGATCAAAACATGACATCATTCCAAATACAGCATTTACTAAATGTGATTAAATAATCTCCAAGTACTACCCCACCCCAGGACCTTCCAATCATTCAATCAATTACAAAGTCTCCGTTCTAAATACTTCTCCACCCCTAGGCTATACCTTAATTAAGTCCACCACAAAGCCCCTCTTCTCAAATGGAGATTAGTTTCCAAACATAAGGTCAAAAGTTCCCCACCCCTGGATCACAATTGAATCTACCCCAGAGTTACATCAAGTTTAAACACAGCACTTAATACCCAAATGGAGGTCTTTTCTTCATCTTGACACGAGGCAAGTTCTCAGCAATCTTAGTTCCTGGGGAGACAAGGCTCAGCAAGGCCACAAGATACATTGCCAGTCCCTTCATCAATTCATCCTCTGTCTGTAGAACAGTCCTAGAACCCCTGAACACATTAGCAAAGCCCTCTCCCAGGATTTCTGTAAACATACAACAAGAAAATCCTTCTTCAGGGCTTCTGAACCAACAGAAAGGTTCCCAGACCCCTGCAATAACAGCACTGTCCTTCACCAGTGGACAGTATTCACTCTGTCTGCAGG
>NW_027187347.1:12814912-12819111 GCF_028583685.1 Petaurus breviceps papuanus
CCCTGCAACAACAGCACTGTCCTTCACCAGTGGACAGTATTCACTCTCTGTCTGCAGGACAGTCTCAGGGCTTCTTAACCAAAAGCCAGGTTCCAGGACTTCTTCAACAACAGGACTGTCTTTCACCAGTGGACAAATATGGCAAAACAACATCAAAACAGACAGACAAAGTGCCAGCAAAACAGCCATGTCTCCTCAGTCCTTGGCAGCTCAGGGGGCAGGTCTCAAAAGTCCAGGGCAATTCAAAGCGGCCACCAGCAATTCTCTTAGTCTCTCTCTCTTCACGAGGTGCTGCTTCCAAAAAAAAGGTCTCCCGCCTCTCTCTTGTCTCTCCAAATCTACCTCACCAGCTCCTCCCAGTTCAGGACTTTCTTTTCACATCAAAAAGTCCATCCCACAGGTGGGATTAACAAGCTCTGGGTTTTAACACAATCAATTTGAAAACCAAGCCAATATAGGGGAATCTTTAATTGCCATTACTATCACAATGTCAGAGCTAGTATTTGATCCAAGTATTTACTAACTCCAAGTTTAATGCTCTACTGACTATGGAAACCTTTCTGCTGTAGGAATTATTCTCTGGAATATGTAAAAAAAATCCCAGGAAACTTGTGGTAAGCAGTGTTGAAAAGTTTGAGTTTTGAGATGAAGCAATCTCCTTACTGGGCACTGAAACGTAAGAAGATGCTGACTCAATGAATCTTTAAAAGTGAGTTCTCTGTCTTCTGACATGCTCTTCCTTTCTTGTTGACAGTCTATATCTGGGCTATCTGACTCTCTCCCTTTCCCACATTGACAATATTGGAATTGTGAGTATGTGGAAGATTAAGCTTCCTTCTTGTCATTGGTGGGAAAGGCTGAGACTGGTCACAAAGGGGCTCTAAGTCACTGAATCACCCTGTCAAGTGATATTTCCCCATATGATATTAAATAAATAATTATTGTTACTCTTATAATTTTAATATCGATGTTTGTTTTTTATAATTGTTTTATATAATTACAGATTTCAAGTTTACTCTGGGTGATTTTTGTAAGGGACTGCACAATTTCTGACTCTGGCAAGAACATAGCACTTGTATTGTAAGTGCTACTGTTGAAGCAAAGAAATCCAAGAAAAACAAGCAGTTAGGGCTCTGAGAGCCATTCTTAGGTTTGCCCAGCTAGTTTATTTCCTCTACCCACCATGTACTTACAGCTTCTATGTAGCCAAGGTCAGGATAGATCACAATCCCTTCTCCTCCATGCCTGGAGGGAGGGTCTTGAATAGTCCTGACACTATCTGTAGACAGGAAGAGAAGGGAACACCAGACAGTGGATCACTTTAATAAATCCACTGAATTGGTAACTCTTCCTGTTCATTGGCCAATAATGGGATTATTTTGTTATCTCAAAATATAGCTCAAAATATGTCCCTGGAATCCCTCGATATGTCTAAAGGGACTCTGGAACAAGCTCCATGGAATAACTTCACAATACAAAAGGTTATTCACATGATCCAAACTCAACTACACTTGCTCACTAAAGTAGCAGATTTCTTTTAACATTGACTGGCTCAGATCTTTCTTCTCTGAAGCCCTTTAAATTCCAGAAACTCACTTTGATAGGGAGGAATGTTAGTTTCTTAATTTGTAAAATGAACTGGAGGAAAAAAAAATGGCCAACCACTCCAGTAACTTTGTTAAAACAAAACCAAATGGGGTCATTTCATGAACAACAAATGTGAAACACAGCTGGTAAGGTAGATTGGAACCAGACTCTGGAAGTCACAAAATGTCAGGCTATGCAGTTTGCAGTTTATTCTCAAGGCAATTGGGATCCACCAAAGGTTTTTGAGCAAAAGAGTGACACGATCAGATCTGTACCTTAGTATGGAGGCTGTGTGGAATGAGAGTAGGGAGACCAATTAACCAGCTTTTCTTTATTCAGATAAGAGTGACTCAGGACCTGAACTTTGGTCCTGACAGAATAAGTGGCCAGGAAGGAGCAATATTTTGGAGGTAGAATGTTCTGTGCATCAAATTCAAGATTCTCTTCCTTTTGTTCAAAATCATTATGGAATGAATGACAGTAGACTTAGATTAAAGAATACTTAGTTCAAAAGTTTACAGACAAATAAACTAAGGCCCAGAGAGGGGAAATGACTTGCCCCTCCTCCCCCAAGGTAGCAAACAGTAAATCTAAGATTCAAATCTAAGTCCTCTGCCTCCTTCCACTATGCCATGTGCTATTTTTCTTCATTCTTCTCAGGCATACATAGTATGGTAGAAGCAATATCCTAAATCTCCCTCTACTATCCATATGCAAGTTGGGCTAATTTTTCCTTCAGTGGTATTAGAACCATCCTTGCAACTTGATGGACTCGGGGAAGTAAAGGTTTAGGATTTCCATTGCTTTCTGGTCCCATAAGTACAAAAGAGACATGAAGAGCTCCAAAATTTTCCCTCTGATGGCTTGATGACAGACTGAGATTGGGAACTCAGGAAAGGGAACTACACGGAGATGAATCTATGCTGGTTGTCCTCAAGGTCCATCCTTTTAAAATTTTCTTCTCTTACTATGTCTAAGGAAATCTTCTTTTGTGAACTGCTAAATGACTTACAAGTGTCTCATTTTGTTCCAATACCAAACCTAAAACACCAGGAGACTGGCCTGATTTAGGTCAACCCCAGAACACATGTCCATAGCCTTCCTTGTCTGATAGTTCCATTTTCTTTACCAGTCTTCTTCTCAAGCACAATATGCCTACTATGAAATTGCTACTCCAGTCCAACAAGCTTTCATTATGCTGTTTAGAGAGCTCCTAAATTTCCACCTCCTCCAAAAAGCTTTCTCAGATGAATCAGAAGAAAGTTGACTTGCCAAATTGTCAAGTTCTTGAGAGAAAAGACCCTATCTTGTTTTCTCTGCCCAATGCCTAGTAGACTATTTTGCATATAACACATTATTTATGTTTACTGAATTGAATTCACAGAGAGCTCTCAATACTTCTCCCCTTATTCTCAGTTACTAAAGTATATTGAAGTTTTGCATAATTTAGTCCCCTTAAAAATATCTTCAACTAAGTAGAAAGTAATCCTGCAAAGTCAACATTAAACTAATTTATATTCAATTAAAATAGTTACCTGATAAATAGGGATAGGGACTGGAAATGTGATTTCAATAGTAAATGGAAAATCTCTTATGAGGAAACTCCTTCTCCAAATACAAGTCAACACCATCTCTGAAACTTCACGTCTTAGAGATTTACCTGCTAACTTGCATAGGTTCACATCCTTTAATGTGTTTCAATGGAATAACTTGAATGTAGGTCCTCCTGTCCCAGACTGGTTCTCTACCCTCTATGCTACATAGTTGTAATACATGGAAAAGGTGCCCTTGGGAAAGTCACTGATCTTCTCTGCATTTCAATTACCTGGTCTATAAAATGAGAATCTTTCTTAGACCTGCAGAAGACCTTAGAGTTCAACTAGGTTGTGTATTTCTATGTGTCTATTGAGTCTTGCCTTAGCTTAAAAAGTCAAGGTTCCTCATTGCATCCTGGGCCATCTGCAGTCATCCTGATTGATATTGGGCCACTGGACCCAGATGGCTCTGGAAGAGAAAGTGAGGTTGGTGACTTTGCACAGCCCTCCCTCACTTCAATTCAATTGCAAATAATGTCATCATCTTCCTGATGTCATAGCCTCCTTCAAGAATGGAGGACAAACCACAATCACACATTGAGTCTTGCCTATTAACTGAGTATCTTCAGGATTGTTGATTGTTTGCTTACTAGCTTTTCAAAGCACTTCTCAATATGGGTATTCCCTCTAAAAATGTTGATCACAGCCCATCCATGGTCTCTCATAAACCTGCTACATGGGGTCTACTCAATGTGTCAGGCACTTTCTTGATTTCTCTTGGCAATTTATTAATAACAATAGAGGTTATTCATCTTTTACATTCAATTTAACAAGGATTTGTTAAGTGCCAAGCACGGTTGATTAAGGGGTATATAAATATAAACATGTAAACAGTGCCTGTCCTCAAGGAACTTACATTATCTTGGTGGACAAGGTATATGCAATAGGGATATGGAACCATATTAAAAAATGAATAATAAAGAAATGCAAAAATGTCTGAATTCTCTCCCTCAGGGTATTTGTCTCTTTTCGAAGCTCTCTCTCTCTCTCTCTCTCTCTCTCTCTCTCTCTCTCTCT
>NW_027187347.1:12819511-12871158 GCF_028583685.1 Petaurus breviceps papuanus
TATTATCCTATATTTACTCATTTTCAATCATTCTCATATCAAATCAGCTCATTTAGCAAGTCAAAATAGAGACCTAAAAACAAAAACAAAGGCACAACAGTAAACCCCTCTAATAATTTCCTAAGGGACTAAAAGAAGAAAACATCTGCACAGAAATGCTGAAGCAAGGTTGTTGCGAAGTGGGCTTTGCTTTACTCTCATCCCAGCCTCAGCCTTACACCTTAAAAAACAATCAAGTTCTATTCTTCTGGCTTTCAACACCATCACCAGCCAGAGCTTATCTGGCAGTTGCTGAAGATGTGTGAGAAAAACAGCTTCGCCCTCCACCAGAAACATTGACTTCAGGAGTGCTGACGAGGAGAAAATAGGTCTATTTCAGTAAAGTAAGCAGATAGCAAAATAGACTGGCCCATTCTCCCTGCAGTTAGCATTCTTTCCACTCCTACTAACTCCTGACACAATGGAGACTTTGCCAAAGTGGTGAGATTCCCGGAGGCAGAGCCACAGGAGAATCAGAAGAACACACAGGGGATTGGATATGGGACATGAAAGAGAGAGAGGGAGAGAGGAGGCGCAGGCCAGGCTGGGCCCAGGCTGAGCCACCAGATCAGATTTGAGATTGGAATTAAGTGAGAGCCTCACAGATCACCCAACACCTAATGGTAGAAGATTTACTTTGCCATATCAAAGAAAGAATGCTCACTGAAGATACCACAATGGCTCAGACAGATGCATCCCTGACTTTTCTCTGTATAGAAGCTAGTCTGCTCATCAGGGCAGGGCTGATAGCAGTAGAATATTTTCCAAATCTGAAGACCCTTAATTATTCTTGTGGGCTGGCATCTTTTAATTTAAAAAACAGCTGATATGTATGTATGCACACACATACATATGTGTACTGCACATATATACATATGTGTGTATACATGTACATATATGTATCGTGTTTGTCCTTCATTCTCAAAGAGGACCATGGTATCAGGAAACGATGACATGACTTGCAGTCGACTTTGATTTGAGTGAGGGAGGGCTGTGCAAGGTCACCAGCCTTACTTTTTCCTCCAGAGTCATCTCAGTCCTGTGGCCTGATATACATCAGGATGACTGGAGATGGCCCAGGATGCAATGGGAGACCATGTCCCTCCCTTTATACACACAGACACACACACATATATATACATATATGTGTGTTTGTGTATATATATGTACTTATGTCTACATCACATACACACACACATCTGTCTATCTATTGATCTATCGATACGTACCTGGGTGGTAAAATGGATAGAGCACTAGGCCTGGAATCAGGAAGATGTGAGTTCAAATCTGGCCTCAGACATTAACTAGCTGTGTGACCCTAAGCAAGTCATTCAACTCTGTTTGCCCCAGTTTCCTCATCTGTAAAATGAGCTAGCGAAGAAAAAGGCAAACCACTCTAGTATCTTTGCCAAGAAAACCCTATATGGGGTCACAAAGAGTCAGACACAACTGAAGCAACTGAACAACATATGTGTATGTATATATGCATGTGTGTGTACACACATATATATCAGTTTGCAAAATTTTACACATATTATTTCATTTAATCTTCACACAACAACCCTGTGAAGTTGGTGCTATTATTATCCCCATTTTATAGATAAGAGACTGAGGCTAAGATTAAATAACCCGCCTGGGATCACAGAGTTCGTGGCTAAGACAGGATTTAAACCGAAGTTTGTCTGACCTTGAACCTTGTACTCTATCCACTACGCCACTTAGCTGTCTAAGAAACTGATTCTCCTAAAGTGACTAAGAAGTCAATCTAAACTTGAGTAATCCTTGGCCTCTGGGCTGATTAAATCTTGGCCACTGCTTCCCTGTCTTTCAAGAAAAATGTAGCCAAGCCCACATGGTGAGGGGCCCTGATAGATGCTCTTCTTCTCACACCAGGCTACCAGATAACAAAGCTGAGGGATTGGGTGCACAGCAAGGCCATTGACTTTAGGGATGGTGGTTTTATGGGAAATGTGACACTGGGAGGTTCGTTCAGTCCATCATTAGCAATGGGAAGCACCCTGTCCTAGGCACTGAGGCAGGTATACGAATAAGTAGGACACAGCTGCTGCTGTTGAGGAACCAGAAATCTGGTAAGGGAGATGAGACATGTGTACAAATAACTTGAATATAAAATATGGAATAAGTATTTAAAAGAGTGCAAATATAGAACTGAAATGTCCAGTGTGATGGAAAGCTTCATGGGAGAGATGACATTTAATCTGGGTCTGAAGGATGGGCAGTATATGAATGAACAGATATGGGGTGAGGAGAACATATCAGATGCAAGGTACAAAGATATGAAGGCATAGGATGACTTTTTAGAGAAAGGCGTATAGACTAGGTTGGTTAGAGCACATGGATGGAGAAGGGAAGTTGTGGGAGATGAAGCTTTAAAAGTAGATTGTAACTAAATATATGGTACAGGATAGGCTAAGAAATTTGGATTTTAGGAGAGGAAATTTGTTGCTGCTGTTGTTGTCATTTCAGTCTTGTCTGACTTTTTGTGACCCAATTTGGACTTTTCTTGGCAAAGGTACTAGAGTGGTTTGCCATTTCCTTCTCCAGATCATTTTACAGATGAAGAACTGGGGCAAATGGGGCTAAGTGACTTGCCCAGGGTCACACAGCTAGTAAATGTCTGTGCAATATTTGAACTCAAGAAGAAGTCTTCTTGATTCCAAGCCAAGTGCTCTATCTACTGTGCCAGCTGGCTGACCAAGAAGAGGAAATAGAGAACCAGTAGAGTTTTGGGTCATAGGAATTTGAGACTTAAGAATAATCTTTATTTAAGAATTGGGAACATTCTCATATTTGAGAATTAGGAACATTTACTTAGCAGCAGAGTGAAGAGTGAATTGTAGAGGATAGAGAGAGAGGAATGAGGGAAATGACTGGGTCACTGGGTCATCTAGATTCTGCTTGTATAAGAATCCTCCACTAAAGTGCTACTCAGGAACCTCAGGGCATTGTAAAGTTGACCTTTCGTTCTCTAAGGCTATGCAAGTTGAGTGCTGATTCTATCACTTAGAAAGGCTTTGGATAAAAGCATGGAGCTGGCACACTCAGTATCTACTGTCCAAGGACCAGTCTATGCTAATAGAGTCAATTTAGATTGGCTCTAGGGTGTTAATTGCTTTGGCCACAGTAACTCACAAGGATATTTTAGCATCTTAGAGAGGTCACAATCTGTGCTGATGGAGATGGTAACCACACCTATGAAATTATAGATCTCTGAGTATTAAGGTATTAAAATTGCATAAGAATCTAGATTATGGTTTTGCTCAATGAAATTACTGGTATAATTGATTTAAAAAAATAGCAGCATCTCAGAATGGAAAAGAACACTGAGTGTCCTTCAAAAATATATCTGATTCTAGGGGCAGCTAGGTGGCACAGTAAATAGAACACCAGCCCTGTAATCAGGAGGACCTGAGTTCAAATGTGTCCTCAGACACTTGACACACTAGCTGTGTCACTTAACCCCAATTGCCTTGCCTTCATATATATGTATGTATGTCCTTTCTAGCTCTAGATATCTCATTTTAGTCAGTTATTTGACTGAATTTATTAAAATAGCTGGTATTTTTCCTAAGAAAAAGTTTTTCTGTTCTTGCTGCGTGTCCAAGTTTATCTGGCTGTTCCTGGTCTTTGCTTATGCATGATCCTCTGGACCCTGTAGACAACTCTGAACAGACTTTTTTTCCTTCCAGACTAACTCCTCCCAAGGGATTAGAACAGAGTCTGCCAAATTCAATATTGCTCTCACGAGGTTGAAAATGTTTTTCTCATCCATAAACTGCTAGTTCAGCTCTGGCTAGAAGAGGTGTTAGGGACAGTCGGAATATAGCATGATGGTTTTGTAAGGATGTTATATAGAAGAGGTTTATTTTAGTTAGCCCCAGAAGACAGAATTACAGTAGGAGTAAGGGATGAAAACTGCAAAGCAGCTAATTTAAGCTTATTATGCAGGGGCGGGGGGAATACAGTCTAGTAATTAAAGCTATTCATGTAGAAATGTACCCAATGTGATATATTCCCCAAACCCTGGTAATGATATATCTATTGGCATGAGACTAAAGTGGCATTTTCCAATTGATTCTAGGATCACTGGCTTTAGTGACAACATAGCCTAGATTGGGTTTATCTGAGAGTATGGTAGAAGAGACAGAAAAAGTGCATGGAGGTTGAATCCTGCCTATACCTCTTTCTACCCAGTGTGAACCATGCCATCAATCTCTCTAGATTTCATTTTATCTGTCTGTAAAATGTGAGAGCTGGACTCCATAATATCTGAAATCCCTTTTAAGCACAATGGCCAGTAATACTATGATCACAAAAGGCAGAAGTCCAGAGATATTTGCATCTTGATTCACAGTCGGTAAATATATCTTTATATTTTCTAGGGGAAGTTAAAAAGGAAAGAAAGGGTGGTGGTTTTTCCAAGTAGTCAGATGTTATTGTTGTTGGCTGATTTCATCCTAACTGACTTAACAACCCTTGACAGTACAGAGACAGCTAATAAAGCTTTTCTACCTTGTTGCTTCCATATCAAATCCCTTAAAAGCCCCCATGTCCTATTCCCTAAGGTCCATTAGAGGAAAGAACTGTGTCTGCTATAACATATGGGTCTTTCAGGCATTGTCTGGTTGCCACTTGAAAAGACAGTTTGAGCTAATGTCCCAACTGACCTAGCGAGATAGTGAAGTCATGGGATGGCAGGTGGGAAGGAAGGAAAAAATGGTTGTTAGACCTGGAAGAGTAGAATCAAAGATTTGGAACTGAAAGGGACCTTAAAGTTTTCCTATTTCATCCTCCTCATTTAACAGATGAGGAAAATAAGGTCCAAAGTGGTTAAGTGACTTGTTCGAGATAATACATTCAAGTAAGTGGAAGAGCTTGACCTTGAAGCCAAGCCAAAAAAACTCTAAAACCAGTATTCTTTCCAATGTACCACTTATTTCTTCATGGTGAACTGAGAAACAAAGGTATTAAAATGGAATGCATGTTCTTGTAGAGAAAAGTACAGATGGGTTAGAGGTCTGCAAGGTATCACCTAAACTGAGTGATTGTGGAGATAGAAAGATAGAGAAGGAGCAAAGCTGATCATCTGGATGTGAAATATTTTATTTTATACCTGCCTGTTATGCCACTGAAATCTTCTCAGTACTGTTGTGTCTCATTTTTCAAACCCTATCTCCATTTACAAAGAGCATATGGGATTTAATGGAGTCCCTTTGCTTTTGCCTGTGAAATATTCATGAGCTTTCATGCTCTCCTCCTCCTCTTCCATTAGAGAGAAAGTCATGGAAGACTGAAAGGAAAGAAATGGGGGAAGGAAGGGTAGAAAGAAAAGAGCTTGTTGGTTATTGGAGAGAAGTACTTAAGTTTCTATACAAATATAGGGTCTTCCTTTTCATAGTTGTGATTGAAAACCCTCTAGCAAACTAGAGGTTGAATTGCTCTGGAGGAAAATCTTAAATGTTCCTGCTTAGTTTGTACTTTTCCCCACCCCTCGCCCCTGATTGAACTTACAGTAGTTCCCCAGAATGATGGAAAATTACCCAAGGGAAATGCATATAGTCAAGGAAAGTGGTGAACATCAAAGAAAGCAAGAATTATTTGAGGAAGGTCTTAGCTCTGGACAACACTGCCCTCTTTTGGCCACTCTCCCCATCTGGACTCTTCTATTCCCAAACCTTATTCATATTTTCTCGCTTCTCTTCCAGATTGCAGATGATAATGTAGCAGATCATAGCTATGTCCCATTAGCTATTTCTGCCATGGTTTACACAATTGCAAGTGGGTAATTCTTGCTCTCACACGTAATAATCATAGTCGCGCAGTTTAAAAATGATTATTACAAGTGTCTTTGTGAGTTTGAAGAACAAATTTGCCCTTAAGAGTAGAACAGCCCTAGATTCATGTTTCTGAAATCCCCATGCATCCCAGGGGACATCTCCCACATGGATCCCCTGAAAATTTCCCCAGATTCAAGGATTATTTGAAGTTACCATCTATCTAAAAATCATAGCTCATTACTCTCTCCTTCTACTACCCAGCCCCCAGCTTGGCATGCTTCACATTCCCTGCATGGAACACTCTAACTCTAGACTATATGCCATTTTCCTGGCTATCCCCCATAACTGACTCTCTATCTCTTCTTTTTAATTTCTGCCTCCTGGCTTCCAGAGCTTCTATCAAATCTCACCTAAAGTTACACCTTCTGCAAGAAACTCTTCCCAGTTCTCTTTAAACTTTGTATCTTCCTTCAGAGATTCCTACATATCACATGCCTGTGTGTGTATCTTGTTTGTACATAGTTATTTGCATTTTTTTTCCATTAGGCTGTAAGATCTTTGAGAGAAGGGATAGGTTTTTGTTTGCTTTGTTTTTGTCTTTTGCCAGAGCTTGTCAGAGTGCCTGGCACATAGTGAGTACTGAATATATACTTGTTGACTTGAGTTGACCTGACCAGTCCAATCAGATGATGTTGCATTTCAAGGAAGAAGACTTTAACTGAGAAATACAGCAAAATAAGTGACAAAGGAAATTCATTCTATTGTGAAACTGGCGCTCAAACAAAGGACTTTAGTATTTAGTAGTATCTCCCACTAACATTTTTTAGAAAGGCAGACTGTCACTATATTAATTATCCACTAAAGAGTATCATATCTGAATTGCCCACTAGGTGCCAATGAACTTAAGCTACTGGGACAGAATTGTCAGTTTTACCTGGGCACACGGGTGAGATAGCTTTCCTGAGAGCTGCCAGAGGGCTCTTCTCCAAAAGATGCATAACTGCTGTTCCTTCTATTCAATTCTCTCCACCCTCTCACCCCTCCACTCCCCATTGTAGTATGCACTAAGCATTTTAGAATAATCTATGCTGAACAGGTCTAAATATTAACCTAAAACAGTGGTTCTTAACCTTTTTTGTGTTGTGGACCTTTTGGGTACCAAATGGGAGCATATTTATCTTTCTCAAAATAATATTCTGTAATCCATGAAATAAAATGTATAGGAAGCAGACCATTTATATTTGATTTATATTTACATTTATCTATCTATCTTTCTATCTGTCATCTATCATCTATCTATCTATCTATCTATCTGTCTGTCTGTCTATCTATCTATCTATCTATCTATCTATCTATCTATCTATCATCTGTCTATCTGTCTACATACATATATATTTACACATATTATAAGTTCACAGCCCCCAGGCTTAAGAACCCTTGATCCAGATTATTATCCTGGTTGTTTACTTAGAGGGACTATGTGAGAGAAGAGATTGTGACAAAGCTGAGGTCTCATGATAAAGTGCAAAGTGTATTTGGAAGTTGGAAGAACAGAGGGCTAGCCCTAACTCCTCCACAGTAGAACATTGAATCTCTTGACTTCTCTAGACTTCAGTTTCCTCAAATGTGAAATTATGGGGTTAAACTGGCTGAGTGATCTTTGAAGTCCTTTTGTCTGTGATAGAACTCCTGATCTAGGTAATGAAATTGAATTTTGCTTAAAATATTAGCATACGAAATCTCTTTTCTGGAGTTATATCATGATTGCCTATTCATTCTGAGCTCCTTTCTTTTAGTTCACTGACCACTTAAAGATTCAGATACTCAGTCTTTTATAATCATACAGTTCATTATACATAGAATAAAGTAAAAAAGATACTAAATACTCTTGTTTGGAGGAATTTGCCTCCAGCCAACTGTAAGTCCTAGAGAATTCTAGATTCTATATCATCAGAAATAGCTAAGAGAAAACCCAATCACATTCATCCATGGCTCATAAATAACAAAAGGGACATCTTACCATCATCATTTCAAGATCATCAACTAGAAATAAAAGACAGAAGGGAAAAAGATGAGGGGAATCAATTTACTCCAGTTTCCCAGCCAAGGACAAAGCACAAAAACTGACAGTCTCTACAACTCTACATCTCTTCTCCTCATGGCATCCTGATCCACTTCTCTGCCCCTGGGGCAGAGGCTTTCTTCAGTAATTCTGCCCATTACTTGTCTCAGTCTCGTGGTTCCGTGGCTTCTGGTTGGTATTAGTCGTTTTCTCTGTCCCTCCTGATGCCGTCATTAATTACCAGCCCTCTCTTACGGAACACCAAGATGACAAAGTCAACTGAAGAATAATGAAAATTGAACAGTGGGTGCTATAGCATGCATATCATCTTGGTTTCTCCAATTAGGTCGCTTCTTGCCCCAGAGCTCTCAGTCCAACTAGAATCGGAGCAATCATGCTCTCTCTGTCCCGTAGAGGTCTTCCTGGTCCTTAAAGTTCTCAAAAATTGAAAAAAAAAAATGCACAGCCACTGATGATATTTCTCCCCTTAGCAAAAGAGGTCTCTAAGAAATTTGCTTAAGACACACTTGAATATCTACAGCTATATGCCATTAGCATCATGATAAACACCAACACTCAACACATCCAGGCTAATTATCCTAATATCCAAAGTTTAGAGCACAGTGCCATTGTATAATGATGTTTGCATGGCAGATGAGAATAGATAGGTAGCTTAGTAAATAGAGTACCTTTTTAGCTGTGTGACCCTTTTTGTTGTTCAGTCATTTCAGTCATGTCCAGCTCTTTATGACCCCATTTGAAGTTTTCTTGTCAAAGATACTGGAGTGATTTGCCATTTCCTTCTCCAGCTCATTTTACAAATGAGGAAACTGAGGCAAACAGAGTTAAGTGACTTGCCCAGGGTCACATAGCTAGTCAGTATCTGAGACCAGATTTGAACTTATGAAGATGAGTTTTCCTGACTGTAAGCCCAGAACTCTGTCTACTTTGCCACGTAACTGCTCATGTGACCCTAGGCAACACATTAAACCTCTGCCTGCCTTAGTTTCCTTATATGTAAAGTGGGGATAATAATAGCACCTACCTTCCAGGATTTTTGTGAGAATAAAATGAGACAATAATTGTAAAGCACTGGCTAAAAAAATAGGAAGGTAGATCAATGGAACAGTCAGAGGGTCCCAAAATGGGTGATACTGCCCCCTGGGGGTTGCTGGAAGAATCAGGGGTGGTGGTAGTAGCCTTTGTTACAAATGTGGGGCACTGAATAAAAATAAGGGGAAGGTGGAAGCATAAGAAAAGAAGAGAAGAGAAGAAAATTTTGAAAAACCATTTGTATATGGTCCATCTGTTGTATAACAGAGTTAAAGCTGTAGTGATTACATTATTTTCCAAATAAACACACAAAATGCAAGTTATAAAAGAGATCACGTCTGCCAACAGGTCTTAACTGGTAAGCACTGGCAGGCAAGAATGTTGTGAATTGTTGGGAAGTCCAGCATATATCAGAAGGAATATGTGTGTGTAATGACTTGTTTACAATATGATACTATACAGTTATATGACATAATATTACATCATAAAAAATTCAATACATAAAAAAATCACAAATTTATAATAAATTATTAAATTTAAGATACATCATTTCAAAATATATTTTTTGAAATGATAAAAATTTTTAAAGCCTGTTAAAGAGTTAAAGAAAATAGATTTCCAGGGGGACACTGAGTAATTTTTTTTTTTAAAGAGGCCATAGGCCAAATAAGTTCGGGAACCTCTGGAGTAGATGTACAAGTTATGGCATCAAATAAAGATAGTATCCTTTTATCTGACAAATGTAAAAATTTTAGATTTTGGGATAAAAATTCATTATCTGGTTTAAAAAAATTGTTGGAAAACTAGAAAGCAGTACAGCAGAAACTGAGCATGGATCAGTATCTTACACCGTTTACCGAAAGAAGGTCAAAATAGATACATGATTTGCAGTTTCATGTGCCATCATCTTTTTTTCATTATCCTGTGTTATGGAAATGCTTGTTTTATTCCATAAATTAAAAATAAAATATTTTAAAAAATCTTTTTGGAGGGGGGAGGCAGGGCAGTTGGGGTTCAGTGACTTGCCCAAGGTCACACAGCTAGTAAGTGTTAAGTGTCTGAGGCTGGATTTGAACTCAGGTCATCCTGACTCCGGGGCTGGTGGCCACCTAGCCACCCCTAAAATAAAATTTTTAAAAAAGGAAAGCACTTAGCAGAGTACCTGATTCAAAGTAAGCACTATATAAATGTTAGATAATTATATGTAGAGAATACCACATGTCAGCATAGAGATAATATATGCATAATAACAATGATAATAATAACAAAAGGATTGGTAAAGGGCTTTCAGGTTTGTAAAGTACACTTAGAAGTATCGTCTCATTTTATCCTCACAGAGGTAAAGTCATTTGCCCGGGACTCATACAACAGATAAGTGTCAGAGGCTGGATTTGAACTCTGGTCTTTCTGATTCCAGGGTTTTTAGTTCATCTACTGAAAAATTTAGATATGCATACTAGGGGGAAAAAAGCCTACCTTACCTGTCCTGGGAATATATAGCAACAGGGAAAACATACCATGAGTGTAGAAACAACTAATATACATGACGAGAGAAAACATGTAATAATAGTTGGCACATTCACCAATATATGCCAATATACACAATTATATCCAAAGCATAAATTCAATGAGCAATCATTAACATTGTCATCTAGTGAGGTGTGTAACCACTTCTCCAGAAACACCCTAAGTTAGTCTGGTCGTTCACGAGTTGGAAGATAGGAGCTCTTCTGTGCCCTGTGGCAGGATTTACT
The DNA here is from genome assembly GCF_028583685.1 of Petaurus breviceps papuanus. NCBI lineage: Eukaryota > Metazoa > Chordata > Mammalia > Diprotodontia > Petauridae > Petaurus > Petaurus breviceps. The sequence goes on from NW_027187347.1 coordinate 12,830,218, forward strand.
GTACTTATGTCCAAGCTAGTTGATAGTCTAGGCAGATTATCAGCATCTCCAGCCTATATTCCCAGTCCGTTGTACTTAGGTGGCTCAAGATGCCTGTCAAGATGTTCAAGCATTTACCTACTTCTTGACAGAGAGTTCATAGGCTCAAGACAGAATAGGATGAGAATTTTTGAATGTAGCCAATGTGCAAATCTCCTTTGATTGACTGTATATTTGTCACAAAAGCTTTATTTTTCTGGGGGAGGGTTGGAGTGAGGCAGCGAGAGAGGAGAGGGTTAAGATTTTTTTTTAAAAGCAGAGACAAGTACAGAAAGGTCAGTTTTGAAAGCTATAGTTCAAACTTATACTTAAAAAAATAACATTCTACGTAATAGAGATCTACTATTTCACATCTACTTCTCTTTTGCTGTTTATGTAGGCTGCTGGAAATGCCCATTTTATATGGTGTTTGTCAAGTTCAAAATAAAATTCATTAAAAAATAGATTCTCAAGCATTATGAACTGTCTCTAGACCCATCCCCCCAACCCCCCAAAGCCAAAACATCAGTCAGGCCTTTGTAGAAGGAGCCTTTCCTCCTTCTTTACCCATCCCCCTCCCACTCTTTTCTAAGGACCCCTGAAGCCCCAAGGCTAAGTCATTAGCGTACACATTGCTTTCTTCATCTGAAACATTACCTTCAGAGTTATACTCTATAGGCCAGGCCATCTCCCTTAGAGGCAGTTTCTTCTCTGAATCTGCTTAGCTGACAATCTATCACTTTTGCTCTCTCCTTCACTAGGGAGTCTGTCTAACTAACTCCCCTGTGAATATGAGAGATTTTTGATGAATTGTCTTGTTATGGCCTCTGTTCTTTTCTCAAGAAATCTTGTAAACAAACAGATTTGCCAGGCTTGCAGATGGAGTAGCTTTCCCCCATTGATAAGCTACCTTGCTTATTCCTGAATACCAAGATTTTCCAGAAAGGCTGTCACCTTGCTGATGCTATTGACAAATGAACTGGAACTGTTGTACTATCATTTGTTTTTGTTTTTTTCAGAGCAGAAGGCATGGCTCTTTTAGCTGTAGGTTAGTCAAGACAGGTTTCTTTCCATTGATCCCTCAGTCACTAGATATACTAGTTATGAGCACTGATGTCATCTCTATCTCCTGAATCTGTGAAGCACAAGGCAATGAGTAAATGGGGCCCTTACATCACCAAGTAGAGTGCACAGAAGGGTTTCAGAACCCTGAGGTCCATTAATTAAAAAAAGTATCGGGGCAGCTAGGTGGTGCAGTGAATAGAGCAATGGCCCTGGAGTCGGGAGTACCTGAGTTCAAATCCGGCTTCAGACACTTGACACTAGCTAGTTGTGTTACCTTGGGCAAGTCACTTAATCCCAATTGCCTTGCTTTCCCCCTCCCCCCCAATTTTTTTTAAAATTCTGATATTGTATTTCAATATAATTGGTTTCCTTTATAATCCTATCTAAAAAAACATTTTGAGAAGGGCACCGCAAGATTGAAAGGGGATTCATGTAACAGTGTTGCACTGGAGTCAGTGATAGCTTTTAAGAGGCAAGGAATTGTTAAATTTTCAGGATGAACATTTATACCTTAGGCAGCTAGGTGGCACAGGGAATAGAGCACTGGCCCTGAAGTCAGGAGGACCTGAGTTCAAATCCAACCTCAGATACTTGACTCTTAATTAGCTGCGTGACCTTGGGCAAATCACTTAACTCCAATTGCCTTGCCTTCAGAGAGAGAGAGAGAGAGAGAGAGAAGCAAACAGGAGCAGTTAGGTGGCAGAGTGGATAGAACTGCTTCCCTGGAATTGGGAAAACCTGAGTTGAAATCCAACATTTTACACTTACTAGCTGTGTGACCCTGACTAGTCACTTAATCCCAATTGCCCCCCCCCCCTCCCCCCCCCCCCCCAAGAAAGAAAGAAGTAAACAGTTCAAAGTGAGGATTTTTTTTTATTATTGTAAGTCATTCAAGGATAGATGAAGAAAACAGTTAAAACAGTTCAAAGACACTGCTGACAGACTTTCTGGTGGAAGTTCCATATACTGTCGCGCCTCTGATTGTGGCCCAGTTCCTTGGGTGTTAGAGTTAGCTTCTAATCTTTTGTCAACTTAGCTTTGGAGTGATGGCATTTGGTGTGATTCTTCAGAATGAAGAATACACATTTATGTTAGTCTTCACTGGCCCAGAGTTGGCTCTGTCCCTCCCTTGCCTGGCAGCATCCAATTTGTGCTCTTCTCCATTTAATGAGGAATGTCCTCTATGTAAGAAAAGAGAGGGAACAGACCTGACATCTCCTCTGACCCCTCCTCATTTTCCACCCAGGCTCTACTTCTTTTGGACGTTTTGTTCTCCAACGATGACCCCAGTAAACTCATCATTAGGAAATCTCATCTAGCAAGATCCAATGAGCCATGTAACTCCCATTTCCTCAGTTCCCTCTGTCCCTCTCATTGGAGACTACAAAGATAAACTTCTTCATTTAAGGAAAGAGAGCTGACATCTCAGATGTCTCCTCATTTTCCTACATGACTGCATTCATTTTAGATTTGTTTGACTTCCCCAAAGAAGGGGAGTTGAGTGTAACTGTGGATAGAGCACTAAGACTGGGGCCAGGAAGACCTGAGTTCTGCTCTCAGACAATGAGTCTTACTATTACTCTGGGCAAATCACTTAAAATCTGTTTGCCTCAGTTTCCTCTTCTGCAAAGTAGACATAGGAATAGCATCTGTCTCTCAGGGTTTTTATGAGTATCATTTGAGTCGATAATATTAAAATTCTTAATTCAGTGCCTAGCATACAGTAAATATTTTATTATATAAATAATAATTATAAATAATAATAGACTGGAAACCTTCCCCTTCAACCTGACTCCACTATGCTTTAAAGTTTTCTTTTTTTGTGGTGGCTTCCTCTATTAGACCATAAGCTCCCTGAGGGCAAGGACTCTTTCTTTTTCATATTTGTATCCTCAGTGCTTAGCACAGTCCCTAGAAGAATATAAGTGCCTACTAGATATTAACTATTGGCTATTTAAATTATAGGTAAACAGATTGTTTTTCATCTACATTTGAAATTTAGTTCCATACATGTGTTCTTTGGATTCAATGAGAACGCATTTTAGAACCTAGAACTATTGATTGTATATGTGACAAATCTCAAATCAAATAATCAAGTCAATAATCCTATTTGGGCTAATGCTTATTGGTTTTCCAATAGCCTTGTCTATGGTGAGGCCGTCAGTCATATGCATATGTGGGTGCATATGCATACATACATACATGTATACACAATACATACAGATACACGTATACATATATACCTCCAAGGCAAGTAAACAAGGGTCCTTATCTCATGGCCACAGACTAAAGGTCAGTGAAATATGAATAATGATCAAATAAAATTAATAATATAATTATTATAATTATTGGTGATAAATTAATAATATGCTTAATAAGAATTATATCTAACATTTATATAGCACTTACTAAGTGCCAGGCATTGTGCTAAGTGCTTTACAATGATCTCATCTAATCCTCACAATCATCCTGAGAGGTAGGTACTACTGAAGAACTTGGACAAGATTACACAACTAGTTAGCGTTTTGAGAGAAATTTGAACCTGGGTCCTCCTCACTCGAGGTCCAGTGGTCAGTATACTTTGCCACCATGCCACCTGTCTAAATTTTAGAGTTTTACCTTGGTGTTTGAGTTCGCTGTCTTCCTTTTTTCATTAAGTAGATTGTCAATTAAGACACTTATATTTAGGATCATATAATCATTGAACTATAGCTGGAAGGGACCTCAGAGACCATTTTACAGATGAGAAGCCTGAGGCATAATGAGGTTATGTGATGGTCTATTAGGTTATGAGTTCCTTAAAGGTAGGGACTATTTTTACCTTTCTTTGTATCACCAGCTCTTAGCACAGTTTTTGGCACAAAAAAGCTTAATAAATGCTTATTGACTGACTGATTTGCCCAATATCATGCATTAATACATGTCTGAAGTAGGCTTTAACCCTAAGGCTCCTTGACTACAATTCCAATGACCAATTTATTACCCCATCTACAGACATCTTACTTGAAACATAGACTTTTAGAGCTGTAAAAGAACTTAGAGATCATCTAGTCCAATATCCTCATTTTTCTAGATCATGGATCAGTAAGGTGAAATGACTTGTCCAAAGTCACATAGAACTAGTTTCCCAAGTCACAGCTGCCTCTTCCCGTGTCACCATGTTATTTCCTATCACGTTTCCCATCTTTATTGAATTTTGATTCTTTCCTGCTCTGCTAACCCACTTTTGAAGTGGCACCGGGCATGAAAGATGAAAAGTGGTAAATAGATGTCAAGGATTATGAATGTGCCTTGGATCAGCCAGGTAACTTACTTCCTAAGGTAGATAACAAACAAGATATTAGGGCCAAAAAATGAATTCTTATTTTATCTGAAAATCATTTGACTCACATATCCCCAATGTGCTGAAAATGCAGTTCTGCAGTGGCCATGTAAAAATAGAGCCCTCTTCTCAGAGTTCTATAAAGAGTGTCTGGCCTTTCCTCTCCCTACTGAGATGAGAGAAATGAAGATGAGAAAAGCCATAGTAGGTAAGCTGGGAATTCTGGAGAACTGATATCCTTAATTCTTACCTCATCTCTGTGTGTGTCTGTGTGTGTATGTATGTGTCTGTGTGTGTAAGTTAACTCTTCTTACAGACTTTAAAACAAATTTCCCTGCTTCTGGGCAGGGGAGGGGAGGAGGGGGAGGTGAAAGTAAAACAAGACAACCAGCCATACAAAAGAATTCACTTAGCCCTCTCTAAGAGTATTTGTCAATTTCCTCTCAAGGAACAAACTTTACTAAGCTTCTAGCTCAAAAATTCATATTTCTAATGATAAAGGTGAGTAAAATATAAGAACACCTACCATCAACAATACAAATTAAAGTGTGTCCCATTGCTAAGGGAATAACATAAACTAGACTGGGATTCAAGATAAAAAGGGATGAGGTGGGCAGTGGACTTAATATAAGTTGGATAATGACTCTTTAATCTTTCAATCTCCATCCTTAGTTCTTAAGTTTCACCATTTCATGCACAAAACCTACACCATATCACTTATTAATGTAATATTCAAAATCCAACTTCTAATAACTTCACCTCTTAATATATGCTGTACCATGGAGGGAGTAGAAGAATGCACATCTGCAACAGCAAAAATACTGAATCTTTTTTGGGGGAGGGAGCAGGGGGAGAGGAAAGGGAGAAAGGAGAAAGGATGGAGCAAATTCTTTGATATTCAACTGCCTTTCCTGATCCTCTCTTCAGCCTTAGGCACTCAGAAGTTGGCCACATTGCTCCCAGAGATATCTGATGAACTGGCATAATTTCCACTTGAGACCAAAGGAAAAGTGGTTAGTCAAGAATTCTAATGAATAAAAAAAATCAGCTTATTTCTGATAGAAACAAGAGCTCATTTTGTATCAGACACTCAACAACCCATCTTTGCTATCAATCAATCAATCAAGCAAGCAAGCAATTAATGGGCACTGGAGATAAAAGTACAATGAATGAAACAATCCCTTCGATCCTATGACCACACATTATTTTCTTCACCATTTTTTGCTTATCTGAAAATCAGTCACTGAAGTCTTCTGCAATGTTGGATTACCTATTAGTTGTACATTCAGAATCATTTGTTTTTTTTTATGTGTTTTTTTCTCTCAATCTATTGCTTGTTGTACAGATGCTTAATCATATTATTGATTTTAGAGACACTATTAGATTTAACAAGATATTTATGCCATGTGCAACATAGCCCTGACCAATAAAATTTCACAATATCATAATTATGAAGTCCCAAATAAGTGACCACTCAAGTATTCCATTTATAAACCTTGGGTCATAGATTACAAACTAGTTGTTTTTACTACAATAAGAAATTGACTTGTAAACAAACAAATGTGATGACCTCATAAGTGTAGGGTACCAGGGTATGGGAGCAATGAATTCAATAAAAGTATGTAGTATCTAGAGAGTACTAGAAAATAATGTCTCTTTGAGAAGGGCTTCATACCATCCCGGCCCCTGTCCTTTACATGTTTACTAATGGGACACATGGGTTGTCCAATGTAACTGACCTACATTCTTTTCTGGTCATGAATTTCTCTGATGATATATTTCACATTGCTTCTCATATATATATATATTATTCATTTAAGATTTTTTCCTTACTTTCTTCTTCCTTATAACTGATTATAAAATATATCTATATTTCTAATTACCCCATTCAACTTCAGTTTAAAAAAGCTTTTTTTCCTTTTTAAAATTTAATTTCTATTTCTATTTTCAATTATATATAAACAAGTATTTTAATATTCATTTTAAAAATTTGAGTTCCATATTCTTTCCTTCTCTCCCCCCTTCTTGAGAAGGTAAACAATTTAATATTGATTATACCTGTGTAATCATGCAAAACATTTCTATATTAGCCATGTTGCAAAAGAATACACAGACCAAAAACAAACAAACAAAAACATAGATATAAACAAGAAATTTTAAAAGTATTGTTCAATCTACACTCAGATTCTATCATTTCTTTCTCTGGAGGTGAATAGAAATTATCATTGAAATTGTCTTGGAACACTGTATTGCTAAAAATAGCTAAGTCCTTCATAGTGCTCATCATACAATATTGCTGTTACTGTGTACAATTTTTTCCTGGTTCTGCTCAACTCACTTTGCATCATTACATGTGAGTCTTCCAGGTTTTTCTGAAAGCATCTTGCTTGTCATTTCTTATAGCACAGTAGTATTACATCACAATCATATACCACAACTTGTTTGGCCCCTCACCAATTAATGGGTATCTCCTGAATTTCCAATTCTTTGTCACTATAAAAAGATATGCTCTAAGTATTTTGGTAGTTATAGGTAATTTCCCCTTTTATTTTATCTCTTTGGGGTACAGATCTTGTAGTAGTATTGTTGGATCAGAAGGCGTGCATCATTTTATAGCCCTATTGACACAGTTCCATATTACACTTCTGAATGGTTAGATCAGTTCACAACTCCAACAGTACATTGGTGTCCCTAATTTTCCACATCCTCATCATTGTTTTTCTTCTTGAGTGATACTATCCTCATATACTCTTTTTGTAAAGCAGGAGTACAGGATTTGAAATCAGGGAGACTTGGGTTCAAATTTAGCTTCTTACATGTAACAACTACCCATGACTATGGGCAAATCTGTCACTCATCTTTACTGAATCTCAGTTGTCTCATCTGCAAAATGGGATAAGATAATCTGTGCTGTGTAAATCACAGGGTTGTTGCATTGCTCAAGTAAGATAGTATATGTAAAATAGTTTGCAAACTTCAAAGTATTCTAAAAACATCAAGTTTTTTTTTTCCTACAGATTCTGAGCTCCTTGAAGGCAGGAACAGCTTTTCATTTTATCTTTTATTCCTACCCCTAACTTACTGCTTTGAATTTAACAAATTCTTGTTGAATTGACTCCTTTTTTGGCAAATGTAATGACATTTAATTTAATTTAAATATAATGCCTATTAGTATAGTTATCAAATTACTTCATCTGTACCTTACATTTTGTGTGTATATGACTTATAGCTCAGGACAAATTTGAGCCAATTTTCAGCAGAATTAAAAAAAAAACAATTAACACATTTGTAATTTTATTTGTAAACAAACTATACTTGAGATTCTTAGAGCTTTCAGCCTTATTAAAACATTAATAAACAGGCTTGTAGGATCACAAATTAGATGAAAATATGTTTGCAATTTCTGAAGTATGTTTGAATTTCACAGGTTTTGAATGTCAGCAAATATTATCATGTTCCATTTTGATAAAGATAGAAGTTCGTAATTAAATGTTGTCCATGTGAGCTCTGAATATCCTGATTCCAATTACAATCCTTACAAATGAGTTGGATCTCCTGAGTTTGGCTACATTTCTCCTTTAGGTTTCTAGGGGTACCTCTGAGGGGTCAGGGTTAATCGTCTAATGCCTAAAGCTTGAGCACCTAACAAGACCAATCCCCTCAGATTATCATTGAATTAAACAGTTTAAGTAATTTAGAAAGAAGTGTACTTATTAACTAAGGTAGTACAATAAAGACAGTTGGAACAAAAGACAATCCCCCCCCATCCCACCCCTCAAGAACCCCCAAAACCTGAGCCACAAGCAAACAATTCACTAGGAGAGGAAAATGTAAAAAATAACTACTTTTAATAGATTTATTAACTGGTCTTACCTTTGCTGTTATCCAGTATTTGGCCTTTAGTTTTCCTGTTTATACTTTTCACATTTTCATGCCTGAGAAAAAGTTATGAAAATCTGTGTTTTTATTATTTAAACTTAGAGTAAGGAAGAGAATACTACCCAGAGGTTCAAAGAGATAAACCTAACTGAAAGTAAATTGGAGACTCAGGATTCAAACTCAGGCGATTGATTCCAAACTCAGTTTTGCAAGTTTGAATCCCACCATCACCACCCTGCCCCTTCTCCTCGCCCCCACATACACAATACCTCATATCTTCTACTCAGTCCATTGTCTTATATGTTCAATCAGCCTGCCTGCTAATTTGTTCACACATAAAGGGCTGAGCTGTATGGCTGGCTACCCATGCTTTATATGTTGCATTCAGGGCTAACGTCGGCTGTTTTTGTACTATCTCCAGTCAATGTGAGCCTGACATGATGCTGGATAGCCAATTTTCATTGGCAAAGAAAGTAAGGTGCAAGATTCTTGTGTGAAGTTTGTATGGGACATCCATGACATGTGGCATTTGTTTAGAGGCTGTGGTAGAGTCTGGGACCTATGATTTCATTGACATAGAGTACTCCTAGAGGAGAAAACTCCCTCTAACAATGCAGATTAATACCTTCTGTACAATTTATATTTTTAGACTGTTGCCTGGGGTATTGAAGGGATTAAGTCATTTTTCCAGGGACATACAGAAAGTGGGTATTCCAGGCAGAACACAAACCTAACTCTGCAGACAGCCCTGTATCTATTATACCATTTATTATAACATATTGTGATATACTATACCCTACCCTACCCTACCCTTTTCCTATCCTATCCTAATCATATACCATGCTGTCTCTTGTTGGATAGGGATAAGGATAGGAATTAGAACTAGACCTATGATATTAATGTATTACAGAATTGGCAGGTGATAAAAGTTCTGGTAGCAATGCATTCCAGCACTTTCTCTTCAAATTAAGGTTTTCTAGAACTGCCTAATGCACTGAGAGGTTAAGTGATTTGCCCAGGATCACACAGCCAGTATGTCTCAGAGAAATGACTTAAACTCAGATCTTCCTGGCTGGGAGGCCAACTTTCTATTCACTTCACTATACTATCTCTCATTGTATGTCATGGAGAAATGTAAAGTTAGTGTTGGTGTGTGATATTTAGATAGGTGTTAACAAATGGGTCATTCATCAAATGGGTCATTAGCAGGGTAAATTAAACCAAACAAACTGACCTGAACATACCTTAATCTACAGTACGTGACTCCAATCTACTGATGCACTGACAGTTTTTAGACTACTGACAATTATTTCCAACTATCTTCCTATCCCAAATACAAGCTCTTGAATCTTTTCTTCTCTATACCTAGAAAATCTAATCCTTGACCTCTCTACCAATTTAGCTCAGTACCTTTTCTGCCAGACTATAGTCTTATAGGGTTGCTTAGGAAACTAAAAGTTTGGGTGACATGTCCAGGGACATGCAGTCAATATGTGTCAGAAAGGGAACTTGAATCCAGGCCTTCCTGGTCTTGAGGTCACCTTTTTATCCCCTCTACACCATTAGCTTCCATTTCATAAAATGTAAAAATGGAATCAGGATGGCATGTGAGATGTAGCCAGATGTTAACAAACTACCTTCCAATGGGGTAACTAGACCAAGCAGATAGGAGCTCTTTTCCATAGTAGGCTACTTCAAAGTGAATGACAGCATTCAGATCACTGAAATTATTTTACCCCATATTCTTCTCTTGAATAAAAGATTCTGGTTCCTTTCCTATATATCCTTAGTAAATCCTGATCCATTTGCCTCTTTCCTAGCAAGGGGATGGGGTAAGCATAGGGGAGGGGATCCCACACATGTTTTTATGCTTAATATGAAAATATTCATCAGGCCACCCACACATACTCCCCAAGAGTCAAATGTTTATGAAAGTGTTCACAGATTTTTTCCGAGTATCTATGAAATCATTATAGTGTGCCCAGAATCATCCTAATTACCAGGTATTCACAACCCGCCTACAGATCCTTCTACCAGCATGTTGTATGGCACATCAGTGAATGTGTCAGCATGCTTCTGTCCGTCTGCCATCCAGATGCACAGAGAAGTTCTCGTGGTAACATATGTAGGCTTTTCTCCAGGGGGGAGGAAAATCAAAACAAGGGATGTTAGTGTAGTAAAAAGCTATCCTGAGATGCCACAGAAGCCCAGTGAGCCTTCCTCTTTGTCAGCTTGAACTATTAGGACAGATAATAAAAGTTCCTTTTACAATTCAAAAGTTTTTTTTTAATCCTTCTCATGTACCTGACACTATATTACATTGGAGATACATCAACAACAACAAAAAAATAAAGTAATATTTGTCTTCAAGGACTTGCATTAGGTCAGGGAGGAATGCAACATGTAGATAAATTAAATATAAAATAATTTCCAAGTGCAGTGGATAGAGCACTAGATCTGGAGTTAGGAAGATCTGAATTCAAAGCCAGCCTCACAACACTTACTACAGTCAAAGGATCTGAATTTGAATCCTAGCTCTGCCACTTAATACCTATGTTACCATGGACAAGTTATTTCCTTTTGTAGGTCTCAGTTTACTTATCTAAAAGACGAGATGATTGAATCTGATGATATCTGAGGTGCATGGCAGTTCTAGGCTTATGATCTTACGGTCATATAATGCCATTCTAAGTCTTTAATAAATGCCTATGGAATGAATGTAAGGTATTTAGTAAGCAGATTTAGAATTTCGATGTTTTTGTAAAAATTGGCAAATATTTTGGTTAAAATATTGGGTGAATATTTTAATTATGTGTGAAGATACTTTTCCATATCTAATTGCTTTTTCTTCCTTCAGTATCCTGTTTATTAGCTTCTCTTTATTGAAAGTTGTTCCCAGGGATATTTAAGGAATGAAAGACAAAACTAACACTACAAGTATTGCCACCTGCAGGAGCAAAATGTATTGCATCTATATGTATATAAAACATACCACATATCTGCATATATAAACACATGTGTGTATACGGATTATCTCTCTCTATCTCTGTTTCTCTCTCTCTATCTGTCTCTCTCTATCTGTCTATCTATCTATCTATCTATCTATCCATCTATCTATCTATCTATCTATCTATCCATCCATCTATTGGGAGAGATTATCACAAACTCCTCATTACCCATCAGAGAAACATCATGATAAGAGTAACAGTCTTAGAGATAGATGAACTTAGGTTGAAATTTTGCCTCTCAGACATATTAGTTAGACAATTGGCAAATTACTTAAACTCCTAACCTTTCAGACAATTCTCTAAGAGGATAAGTTATAGAGGAGTTGCTTATCTGCATAGTAAAGCAAATCTATTATACTAGGAGTTTCTTATATATTTGAAATCATAGATTGGGTCCAATTTACATTCATACCTAGCAGGTCATATTGCCTTTTTCATCTTCATAGAATTTCTTTTTAAATCAAGTTGTTTAGAACCTACAGAGGTAATTTAGTCCAATCCAAAGCTGTATAACAACCCTCTTTATAATCTCCCTGAGGAGTTATCTATCTCCTGTTTGAACTTCTTCAGAAATAAAGGAATCTAACTACCTCATGAATTAGTATGTGAATGAATGAATCAACAAATGAATAATTTATTAAGTGCTTGCTATGTGTAAAGCATGTTCCTAAACTCTGGGTACAAATATAGGAGAGTAAGACAGTCCCTGTTCTCAAGGAGCTCACAGTCTAATAGGAGAGACAACATATATAGAAGGTTTCAACTGTGAGTCAGATGGAAAAATTCCATGATCTTAAGGATATAGTGGCAAAGGAATGGTAAGGCCTCTTCCTTAATGTCATTTCCATTGATTAAATCATTAGTTTCTTATACTGGACCATGTGATAGTGTTAAGGAGTTTGAGGGCAAGAGTTTTCTTTTGTGGGTTTTAAGTAGCTGTGACTGGAGCATCTGCAGGAGCAGTTGGCAGGCTATAGTTCCAAAGGGTTGCTTCTCAGGACAATACCTATGCACACTTGAAAGGAAGCATTGCTACTCCAAAGACTCTTGGGTTCCATGTCCTTATCTGCCTTCATCAGGTTCTAAGAAGGGATTTTGGTCAAGATGGTAGTGGTGGTTGTTTGACTTGCCTGGAATGATGCCTCCTGTCTCTCCCTCAGGGTACTGTGGTGCTTCTTGTAGGTTGGCTTGTCTGTCTTGTGAGTGCCAGTTGGGAAGGATGGCAGTCCCTTTTGTCACAGGAGGCATCTCATTCTATTTCCAATAACCCTAACAGTTAGGAAGTATTAAATCTAAATGCATTCACTAGTTGGGGTGGCCAGGTGGCTCAACGAGTAAGAGCACCGGCTCCAGTGTCGGGATGACCTGGGGATCAAATCCAGGCTCAGATACTTAGCACCACACCCAGAAATAACTGGCTGTGTAACCTTGAGCAAGTTACTCAACCCCAATTGCTTTAAAAAAAAATAAATGCATTCACTAGTATTGGATTTCACATGTCTCTTACAGAGATCATTAGCTAGGTATGGTTTGGTTGGCTAACATTTCAATGGATGTCATTAATGTGAGGACTACAGACCAAAATCTTATCTTGTTTACTCGTATCCTGTACTGTTCTTGTCTATGTATTCCTTTAAATCCTCCAAAGAACTTTTGCAAAACTAATTCCAAGACTGGCCAGAGCAGCCTTCAGGAGCGTGAATCACCAGCAGCTGTGGTGGTTTACAGACTTTTCAGCCCATATATGCCAAAGAGAAAGTAAAAGATCAGTAGGGAACTCTGTTGTAACTGGGTGAGAGAAGAGCATAGTCCAGCCCCTGTCCTTGGGGCAGTGGAGGTGACTGCAGCTGCAATTGCTGTCTCCCGCTGCTGCTGCTTCTGGTTCCTGGCCTACAGATCATAGGGGTACCAAGCAACCATTTAGAGGGTTATTTCTCTTGCTTTGACCTGCTTGGATTTTCGTCATAGTCTTGGGTGGTGGATTTGGGGTGAGGAACGCCAATGTGCCAGAGTTGTAGAGGGAGCACCCTCCTCTTAGCTCTGACAACAGCTCTGACAATAACTGCAAAAACCCCACCAATTTGGAATACAGCTCTCTCCATTCTGGAACTGGAGATCTACCATGACAAAGAGCTCAAAAGTCAAGTAACTAGCTGGCAAGATGAGCAAAGAGAGGAAGTGTAATCAGACAACAGAATCGTTTTGGGGGGGACAAAAAGAAACATGGAACCAGAAGAAGATATCAAAATCAAAACTCCTGCATCAAAATTTTCCAAGAAAAATATGAATTGGTTGCAGGCCATGGAGAAGCTCAAGAAGGATTTTAAAAATCAAGTAAGAGAAGGAGAGAAAAAATTGGGAAGAGACATGAGAATGATACAAGAAAATCATGAAAAGTGAGTCAACAGACTGACTGAAGAAAATAACACCTTAAAAAATAGACTAACTCAAATGGCAAAAGAGACCCAAAAGCCAATGAGGAGAAGAATGCTTTAAAAAGCCAAATTTGCCAGATGGAAAAAGAATTTCAAAAACTTACTGCAGAGAATAATTCCTTCAAAATTAGATTGAAACAAATGGAAGCTAATGACTTTATGAGAAATCAAGATACTATAAAACAGATCCAAACAAATAAAAAAAGAAAAGAAGGTAATGTGAAATATCTCATTGGAAAAAACCACTGACCTGGAAAATATATCCAGGAGAAATAATTTTAAAATTATTGGACTACCTGAAAGCCATAATTAAAAAAGAACATAGAAATCATCCTTCAAGAAATTCTCAAGGAAAATTGCCTTGATATTCTAGAACCAGAGGACAAAATAGTCATCGAAAGAATTCACCGATTGCCTCTTGAAAAGGATACCAAAAAGAAAACTCTTAGGAATATTATAGCCAAATTCCAGAGTACCCAGGTCAAGTAAAAAATACTGCAAGTAGTCAGGAAGAAACAATTTGAGTATTGTGAAAACACAATCAGGATAACACAAGATCTAGCAGCTTCTACACTAAGAGATCTCAGGGCTTAGAATATGATATTCTGGAGATCAAAGGAGCTATGATTAAAACCAAGAATCACCTACCCATCAAAACTGAGTATAATACTTCAGGGGAAAATATTGTCATTCAATGAAATAGACGACTTTCAAGCATTCTTTTTTTAAATTAAATTTTATATTTATTTTTAGTTTACATCATTCATTTGCACAAGATTTTGACTTACAAATTTTCTTCCCATCTTTCCCCTACCCACCACCCCAAAAAAGTGATACCACTGCATACCCTCTCCCCCAATCTGCATTTTCCTGTATTCTCCCTCATACCACTTCTGACTTTCCAGTAGGGTAAAATGGATCTCTATGCCCCAGTGCCTGTATATCTTATTTCCCAGTTGCATGTAAAAAAATAATAATAGTATTTTTTTAAACATTTGATTTTAAAACTTTGAATTCCAGATTCTTTCCCTTCCTCCCTCATCACCTACCTTTACTGGGAAGATAAGCAATTCAATATAGGTTGTACATGTGTAGCTACAAAAAACATTTCCATAGTGGAAAGACTGACTGTATTTCCCTCTATCCTATCCCAACCCCCACTTGATCTATTCTTTATTTTGACCCTGTCCCTTTTCAAAAGTGTGTGCTTCCAACTTCTCTCCCCCCCCCCCAACTGCTCTCCCTTCCATCATCTCCCCTCTCATCCCCTTCCCCCTTACTCTCCTGTAGGGTGAGATACCCTATTTAGTGTATATGTCATTCCTTCCCTAAGCCAAATTCTATGAGAGTAAGGTTGACATTCCCTTTTGCCTTCCTGTTCTTCCCCTCCATTGTAACAGTTTTCCCTTGCCTCTTCTATGAGATAATTTACCCCATTCTGTCTCTCCCCATTTCCTCTCATTATATTCCTTTCTTACCTCTCAATTCCACCTTTAAAGTATCATCCCTTCCTATTAAATTGGTCCTGTGCCCTCTGTCTATCTATACATGTACACATGTATACACACTCACATATGTATTCACATGCCCATATACCCTCCTATATAGACATATATATGTATACATACATATATGTATGTGTGTGCGTGTGTGTGTGTATATATATATATATATATATATATATATATACACACACACACATTTCTATTCCCTTCAACTATTCTCATACTGAGAAAAGTTTCATAAGTTACAATAATCGTTTTCTTGTTTTGTTTTGTTTTCTGGGGATAGGGTTTATTAGAGAAAGTGAGAGAGTATAGAAGTTAGCCTGAGATATCAAGAGTAGGCTCATAAGTCATCAAAATAGAGTCATCATTGATGAGTGGTGCTATCTTTTACCCACTGAAGGTATGGAAGGTTCCCCTGTTGCACAGGCAACGTAATGACTTCTACCACTTTATATGGGTGAACGGAACGAAAAAATTCTGTCAAGGGTGGTGCCAAGGCAGTTTGAGTCTTCATCATCATCACCTCGCTGTCTTCCTCAATCTTTCCTTTCTATTCATAGATAGATGTGATCTGAGGTACAAGATTGACACAGGCGACCAGTCGCTTCTCTACCACAGCTGTGGCAATAGTCTCGGCGATCTTGTCATTGGGGCAAGTTACAAAGAGGACTGAGACGGAGCCAGCGATGTAGTCCGAACCAGTAGGGGCGGGGGCCGAAGCTTCGGGAGGCCGAGTGGCCATGGAGAGGGCTCGGGGGAGCAGCCGTAGGTAGGGGTACGTGGATAGCAGCGAGTGCGTGCACAGGAAGGCCAGGAACAAAGTAGCCTGGGTGGGGTGGGGGGGCACTCGATCAAAGACTGAGCCCCAGCTCCCAAGCCCCGGCCTGGCTCGAGGACCCTGAAACTAATTCCACTCTAAGCCCGGAAGTCTAGACGTGGGTAGCGCCCTCTCCCTCCTCCCCCCCAGTCATCTGGGATGAAGATCGAAGACCCTAAGCTAGGAAACTGAGGCACAGATTCTTGCCCAGAAGGGAAGGGGAGGGTAGAGAATCGATTTGGAGGTCGGGTGGGCAGGTTCAGTGATCTTCGGAAAGGGATGGGGGTCGTCACTCACCACTCTGCCAGAATAGGGGTCCCAGCTCCAACAACATGCAGCCTGTATGGCAACCACGTGATAAGAAAGCCCAAACCCTCACCATAACACGTGACAAAAGGAAGGGCCTAGCTTACCCACAATGATCGTTTTTTCATGTAGGAATGTAAATAGTTCAACTTTGATAAATCCCTTATGATTTCTTTTCCCTGTTTACCTTCTCATGCTTCTCTTGCTTCTTGTATCTGAATGTCAAATTTTCTCTTCAACTCTGGTCTTCCGGGGGGCGGGGGGGGGGGGGGGGGGGGGGGGGGAGGAGGGGAGGGAGCGGGAAAGAAAGTTTTAAAACCAAATGTTAAAAAAAAAATTGTGTTTTTTTTTTTTTTTTACATACAACTGGGAAGTAAGATATACAGGAGCTGGGGTATAGAAATCCATCTTGCCCTACTAGAAAGTTAGGGGAAGATGGGGGAGGATATTGGGGGAAGGGTATTCAGAAGGCTTGCTATCTTGGGGTGGGGGATAGGGGAAAGACAGGGAGAAAATTTGTAACTCAAATTCTTGTAGAAATGAGTGTTGAACACTAAAAATTAATAAATAAATTGGAAAAAATAACTAATTCCACAAGGTTTTTTACCATTCTGTAGGTCCCACTTTAGCACTCAGGTTGCATCTGTTATTACTTGCTATTGACAGATGCTCACCCTTCCTTATTTTTCAGTTGTACACTCTCTGGAAGTTATTTTTGTTTTCTTTTTAATTTATACTCTGTTCAAATGCATCATGTTGATATCTACACTATGTCAAAATCATGATAAGATGGCACCCAGGATCTTGGTTAGCCTTTCTGTGGTAGACTGATGGGAAGACATGTGAAAGAATTGCATAGGGTGAATGATGACGGGCGAGTTGCAATCCTTTTTTATGCCAAATATAGATGGTGTACTATAGCCTACCCACCATATATTTCTTCTTGGCTATAAGAATGATCTGAAATTTTGATTCTTCGCATGCTATGCAATTCCATGTTTGATTTTACAGTAAGCACTTAATACAAAAACTACCGAAGGATCTATGATTTCATCAGAATAAGAAACTCAGGTCCTGTAATGCCACGTATGTCTCCTCCTCTTTCTTTTCCTCCTCCTCCTTCTCCTCCTCCTCCTCTTCCTCTTCCTCCTCCTCCATTTTTATAGCACTGTGAGGTTGGCAAATAACTTTACAAATATTATCTTCTTTTATTCTTACAAATAACCCTGAGAGGTAGGGAAGAAAAACAAGGGGAACAAGAGAACAATAATTTATTCAGTTCCTATTATGTTCTAGGCATTGTGCTAATAACTTGACAGATATCTTATATGATCTTCCTAATAACCTTGAGAAGTAGGAGCTATTATTATGCTCATTTTACAGTAGAGAAAACCAAGGCAAATACATATTTAGTTACTTGCCTCCAGTCATACTATTAAGTATCTAAGGCAAGATTTTAACTCAGGTCTTGCTAACTCCAGGTCCTGTGCTCTATGCACTGAGCCACCCAGTGGCTCTAAGACAAATAAGAATTCATCTATGACTTTAAATAAGTCCTAGGCAGGCACACAGTTAAATTACTTTCCTTGGTTCACACAAAGATTAAAAGGTAAAGGCAACAAATGAACCCAGGTTTCCTTGGCTGTAAGCCTAACACTATCTACTATATCCATGTTGCCTTTAGCAGAATGATAATCAGCTGAATATCAATATTTTGCTTTAAGAAAAAGATGAAAAGTATTGGAAGAGGACTATGCAATTTCCTAAATGCAATCTAGACTGCTTTCTTCTACTGTGTTCTGGACCTGACTTATTGTCCATCTGCAATATTTGTCCAAAATGGACTGATCGACCACTTCAAGTGGCTATTCATTCAATGCCATAGCAAAGTCTGGATGATCGACATTATTTGTCCACTTAGGTTTTCAAATGTGGATTGTTAGGTCAAATTACTCTGAATTATCAGACATATTCTACTACATAAATGTGAATACATTTTATATTAAATTCTTTTTGGAGTCACGATAAAAGGTAAAATATTTTATACCTTCAAAAATTCAGAAAATCCCTCTTTACCTTTGCCCTGGGATGCAAGTGAGTCAATAAAGAGAGCTACCATTTAGCTTTCATATAAGGAGCTGCCCATGCTGCCTGGAAATTTAATGGAAAATTATGGTTAACTGCTTGAGTGAGAGAAACATGCTCCCTCTGAAAAAAAGTATTATCTATCATACACTCATATAGAGCTGCGGTAATATTGATATAAAGTCTAAACCTGATTTACCTCCTACTGTTCAGCTCTGTGCGGCTCACCAACTTTCTTCTGCTGATGGAGTGAAATTCTGACATGCTGAGCACTTTGCCATGTTGGAAATACTAGACTTTCCCTGCCTGTGGAATACTCAGCTTTCCACATATCAATAATGACATGAAGAGAGTTGTCTTGTTTTGAGATAAAGGCTTTTATTAAGAGCTGCCTATGTACCAAGCACTGTGCTAAGAGCTGGGGACACAACTAGATGTAAAAACATTGCTGCCTACCAAGACCTTACATTCTAGTAGGGGAAGATAACACATAAAGGAAGGCTGGAAACAATGCAGAGGTGGGAGGAGGGGTAAGGTTGCTGGGGAGGAGGTAAGTGGTTTAGAGAATATATTGAGCTAGGAGTGTAGTGAGCATAAATGGGGACCCTCATGCAATGACAGGGACTCACCAATAAGGAGAATTATCTCCCTCTGTCACTTAACCCTGTCTTTTCAGTCAAGCAAATTGGAGGGTGAGGAAAGATGATGCAAAATTATTATTGGGAACTACCCAAGACAGTAAAATAATTCCATTGCAATAGAATTTTATTTAAATGGATAATGAGCTGGGGCTAGAATTAAACCAAGAGAGGGAAATGATCTGGATTGCCTATGGGAAATGGAAGAAGTCTTTTAATAACTCCAAACTTTTTCTTGAAATGAAGTCCATCTTGGTAATACCAATATTCTACCAGTGCTCTAGGGCTATAAGTAATGGGAAAAAAAAAGTTCTCTAGAAAATTAAAATCACTCAGAAGAGTTCGAAGAGGTGCATAGTAGGTATGATCGGGCTGAAGCACATGACAAATAAGAAACAACAATAAAACCATTAGAGCAAAAGGTGTCATAAAAAAGGGTTGGTGCTGTGCCAATAATAAAGGATGTCGTTGGGTGGTCTGTATGCTTTGCTGGCATTCTTTTTTTTTGGAGGGCAATTGGGGTTAAGTGACTTGCCCAAAGTCACATGGCTAGTAAGTGTGTCAAGTGTCTAAGGCTGTATTTGACCTCAGGTTCTCCTGACTACAGGGCCAGTGCTCTATTCACTGTGCCACCTAGCTACCCCCTCTACTGGCATTCTTGGGGTGACAAGGAGAATGCATGAAGGGATCACCTAATTAAAAAGCATATATTAAATGCTTACTATGTGCCAAGTACTATGAGTACTGAGGATAAGGGAAGAATAGCCCCTACCCTCAAGGAGCCTACATTCTATTAGGGGAAAATAACAACTATCTGTGACTAGGTGTGATAGTAATGGCAATTAAAGATTCCCCTGTATTGGCTTGGTTTTCAAATTGATTGTGTTAAAACCCAGAGTTTGTTAATCCCACCTGTGGGATGGGCTTGTTGATGTGAAAAGAAAGTCCTGAACTGGGAGGAGCTGGTGAGGTAGATTTGGAGAGACACTAGAGAGAGGCGGAAGATCTTTTTGGAAGCAGCACCTCGTGGAGAGAGAGAGAGGCTAAGAGAATTGCTGGTGGCCGCTTTGAATTGCCCTGGACTTTTGAGACCTGCCCCCCTGAGCTGCCAAGGACTGAGGAGACATGGCTGTTTTGCTGGTACTTTGTCTGTCTGTTTTGATGTTATTTTGCCAGATTTGTCCACTGGTGAAAGACAGTCCTTTTGTTGAAGAAGTCCTGGAACCTGGCTGTTCGCTAAGAAGCCCTGAGACTGTCCTGCAGACAGATAGTGAATACTGTCCACTGGTGAGGGACAGTGCTGTTGTTGCAGGGGTCTGGAGACTGTCCTGCAGACAGAATGAATACTGTCCACTGGTGAAGGACAGTGCTGTTGTTGCAGGGGTCTGGGAGCCTTTCTGTTGGTTCAGAAGCCCTGAAGAAGGATTTTCTTGTTGTATGTTTACAGAAATCCTGGGAGAGGGCTTTGCTAATGTGTTCAGGGGTTCTAGGACTGTTCTACAGACAGAGGATAAATTCATGAAGGGACTGGCAATGTATCTTGTGGCTTTGCTAAGCCTTGTCTCCCCAGGAACTAAGATTGCTGAGAACTTGCCTCGCGTCAACATGAAGAAAAGACCTCCATTTGGGTATTAAGTGCTGTGTTTAAACTTGATGTAACTCTGGGGTAGATTCAATTGTGATCCAGGGGTGGGGAACTTTTGACCTTGTGTTTGGAAACTAATCTCCATTTGAGAAGAGGGGCTTTGTGGTGGACTTGATTAAGGTATAGCCTAGGGGTGGAGAAGTATTTAGAACAGAGACTTTGTAATTGATTGAATGATTGGAAGGTCCTGGGGTGGGGTAGTACTTGGAGATTATTTAATCACGCTTAGTAAATGCTGTATTTTGAATGATGTCATGTTTTGATCTTCTCTGTTCTTGGTTTGTCACTGAATAAAATAGAGAGCACCTATGCTGGTATTTTGAACCTGGGAAGTTGCCTTCTTTTGGCATTACATTACACTAGGGAGGGATCTTTTTGTTTAGAGAGCTATAAGGATAGCATATCATAGGAGAACAAACTGACACACTCTTTCCAGGAGCAGTAACAGGGTTAACTTGGACATGATTCCAAATCTAGAAAGGTGATGGGAAGGAAGTTTGTGCTGGGATATGCAGCAACTGAAGAGAAGTCCAGGTAGTGAACTGAAATGATACTGGAACCTGGGCCAGCACATGATGGGTGGCCAAGGAACTCATGGATAAGGAAAATAGAATCCTAGGGGATCTCAGGGCCAGAGTTTCATGCATGAAAGAATTTAAATGATCCAGGACCAGGAAGCATGGTAGCTTTTAAGGAGACACCTGAAGAATCCCAGAACATGTCATGCTGACCCCTTCTGGCAAATTTATGTGAGGGTATAGATAAGTTGCACAGATGGACAGGCATGGATGGCTTGTGATTCTCAGCTTCGAATAATTGGAGGGAACATCCATATGGAGGAAAATACAGATCAATTTGAATTGATCACACTGTTAGAAACGCTTTTACAACTATAAAGCAGAATGTAGATTGAGTTATTATTATAGTAAAATTATTCTTCTCATCCTGTTTAATGGAATTCTAATAGAAATGGTCCAAGACAAATCACTCCCTCCAATGTTATTCTTTTATATTTAATGTTTTGTGGACTATTACACAGGTAGATAAAGTTTTTGTAGATGAATAAAACTATTTATTAGTGTGTAAGATGGTCTTCTGTAGGCTTACTAAAAGCATGCTCAGCACAAATCTTGCAGCAGACCGTATGATGAGGATGAAATGTACTTGACCCTCTTCCCGCATGATTGTGATCTCTTCTGCTAAATTTCTGTACTTTGAAAGCTTTTTATTCCATGAAGCCTGAAAATTGTGGGTATTTTGGTATGATGACATTTATTAAAACACTGTTCTTACATTTTTATGAACCAGTACAATATCTGGACAATTGTGAGTAATAGTTCATTTTGTTATAACGTGCCTGTTCCAATATAATGTATTGATTTAGTTTGCAAGGATATTTTGAGAAATACCTTTGTAGCATGGGGGTTTTGTATCCTGTAGTCAATGGAAGATAATGAGCTTCTTCTGAAGTATAATTCTTACCAATAGGCTATTTCTAACTATTAGGTAGGTGCTAAAAATTTGCATCCCACAATGAGGTCTTACTCAGTTACTTGTTTCTCTTTACTCAGTTTCTTTTGTTTCTTTTCATAATTTGTATTGATCACTATTTCTGGTATCCTAAAGGAAAATCCTTCTGTAATTTCCAGCTGTGATGATCTGGAACTGAATTGCTATCATCATAAATGTCCATCTACATATCAACATGGTAATGGGTTCTACTTTGTTGACATATTGATGGCTGAGCTCATATGGATGTAGTCCCTGGAAGACTTTGGGACTTTTTGCTTCTCTTCTTGGATCTTAGCTATTCTCTAGTCTCTTTGCAAAGATTTGCCTTTTTTGGTACTTGTTGTGAGCCTTTATTATTAGCAGGTGATATGACGTCTACTTATTCCAGAAGTATCTATGTAGTTTTTCTTTAGTCTTTTTTCCTAATTACCACGTGCCTTGAAAATGTCTTTCAATCCTCTTCTCCCTCTTCGATGAGAAAGCATTAATCTTTTTATATGTGCCTTATGGGAAATAAGACTTAGTTTTTGTTAGTAATGAATGGGTTTTTGATTACATTGCTTCCCAGATCTACTGTTGTCCACTTTATGGTTCTGAAAATGTATCATAAAATTGGGATTGCAAAAACTCATTCTTCCCTTTTAGCTTTGATTTCAAGATGTTAGTAATCAGATTCATCTTTTTCTCTGAGCATTTGTTACCTGATGTGTCTTGCCTGATGGTGACAAAAGTATGTGTAAGGGTCACCTTTGTCCATTGGTCTATTTTGACCTCTGGATTCTTGCTCAAAGCCTTTTGTTCCTTTCTTAGGTGTCCATTAAGGTTTTTTTTTTTATTTTTCAAGTCCAAGTGACATTTTGAAATAATTGGAGAAAAGAATATGTGGGAGGAAACACATTTTAATGTATAATCTTCAACACTCAGAGAGGAAAGAGACTGATAGCCAGCCTCTCCATAAAAAGTACCTCATAATTATATAGGACTTGAAGTTTTCGCAATATGTTTTATATAGATTATGTAATTTGGTGAAGAAGTCTTTGAAGGAAAGGAAGGTTTTATTTTTGTCTTTGCGTCCCCAGTATCTGGTCTAGTGCTTAACATACAGTAGGTACTTAATAAATATTTATTAAATGATTAATAACCACAACAATTCAGTAAGGTCAGATATATTAGCCCCATTTTAAAGATGAGAAAATTTTAGTTAAAAAGTAATACAACTAGTAAGTGTCAGAGGTTGGATTCAAACTCAAGTCCTGATTCCAAGTTGGGCCCATTTTCTACTATAACACTATAATTCTCTCCAATCCTTTTCTAATACTGAAGTGAGTTAGAAAATTAAGAAGCACTCAGGTCCCATTAAAGAAGGAAGAAGAAATCACACATATAAAGTACCTACTTCTTTTCTATTCACATTTCCAGGGTCATTTTGTCACTTGTTTTCTTCTGGTGGGTCAAGCAGGAGAGTAATTTACCCACGAGTGGGTAAAAGAAGTATAAACAATTTAGACATAGATTATTTCACCTTCTTCCTTCCTCAAAATACTCGGGTTATATAGTTGAGTTTTTTTGCTTAAAGAGAAAATTATTTACATGGACCAGCAAAAAAAAAAACATCAACCCTTACATTACAAAAAAGGAAAAGTTTATAGACTCTATCAATAAAGCAAAATGTATCTTGTTAGAAAGGTATCTGATTATAAACCACATTAAATAATATTTTTCTAGTCTCAGTAATATGAAAGAATTGAAGATGGTGATGGGAGTATCTGAGATAGGTGGATAAGTTGATTCTAGCTTCTTAGGCTCTAGATGGACCTTTGAATAAGAAGAAAATAAAAATGTAAGAAAGGTGGGGACATATTAATGCACTTTGTACAGGCATATCTGAAGGCTTGGAATGGACCCAAATGCTCAAGTTGCCACTTTCTCATTGCAGCCACTTGTTCTCTGATTGAGCTCTGAGACCAAGGAGCTGGGGCATCAGAAAAGCTATTTCTCCTTCTGCTGTATTCAGTATTAATGGCATGAAATCCCATTAGTACACTCTAGAGGTTCATTTTAATACAGACAATGGCATCCGAATCAGCCTGCCACGGATAATCATCTTACAATAGAAAAATTATACAATCAACAGTTCAATACAAGAGTAGAAAAGGCAGTTCTATGAGATCATACAATCAGATTCCCATATCTCTTCCCCATATCATTTTTTTAATAGATTTTTTTGGGGAAAGAAAATTATACCTTTGGGCTAAGGTGTCACAGTTCTATTCTGTTGCCATCATTGTATTCTTTTGGATGGGCCAGGAAAGATCACTTCAACATTTTTTAAAAAATTGAATATTAAGTTAAAAGCAGCTTGAGATTCTTCCCCATTGCCTCTCCTGGCTTATAGGAAGGTAACTCTTACCACGTCTTCTACCTTAGTGATCTCATCCATTCCAAGAATCAGCTATCACCTCTGAGAGGCGGGGTTCAAACTTCTATCTTCAGCCACATCTTCTCTCCCAATTCCAGTTCTCCCCAGGGCAAAACATTGAAAACTTAAATTTAGCATCTGTCCCTACATTATCAAGTCTCTATTTTAGAGAGTGATATCATCTTTCTCCTAGCTGTAGGACCTTGGAATCATGGAGGCATTCAGTACAGATCCATTTAGCAGAAATCATGGAGGTATTCAGTGTGGATCCATTTAGCAGGTATTATTAAGTATTATTAAAATGTCCAGTGAGCAGTGTCAGGTCCTGGGGGATGCACAGATGAAGACACATCCTTAAGGTGTGTGTAGTTGGAGGAATATGCCATGGACACAGATGGTGACACTGTAAGCCAGCTAGTCTGTTAGCGAGATCCACTCAGAAGTGTCAATTGCCACCTTTTCTATAATGCCTTTTCTGGTACCCTGTAATGTTAATATCTGCTCCTTAAAATTAATTTGCACTTATTTTATATATTTCACATTTATTTTTTTACCCATATTCTTTCTTCCCAATAGAATGTGATCTTCTTGAGGGCAAGGGCAATTTTGATTTTTTTCCTACTAATAAGAATCAGAGATGTGGGTAAAAGTTATGAGAAATTTGAGAAGGGAGATATTACTTTGAGCTAGAGAGATAGAAGATAATAAAGTAGGTAGGAAACAAACTGAACCTTGAAGAAAGGGAGGGATTTAAGTAGCAAGAGATGTTGTGGGAGGAGGGACAGGAAGTTGGGAGAGAATTCAAAATTTAATTTTTAAAAATTAATATTTAAAATAAGTAAATATTTGAAAAAAAAGATGTTGAACAGAGGAATTCCATTCCATCTCCTCCCCTTGTTGACCCACTAGTGTACCAGACCCCTTCTGAGCAGGTTGGGTAGGAAGAACCAGCAGGAGAAGGGTCCCCTTACCCCTTGCCTTTCCTTGCATATTACAGATTTACTATTCAGCCCATTATTTTTGCTATGTAGATCATAAATTCTGCTTTCATAATTCTCATTTTTCTTTTAACCAAAGAGAAATAGCATGCTGTAGTTCCTTATTCTTCTCCCATTCCACAGGATCCTCTATCTCATCCAGTATTAGACCATTTTTCTTTGTTTGGTTATATTTATTCATAGATGCCTGACTGAACTCATTTACTAGCTCTGGAGGCCATACTTCCTTTTATTGTCAATGTTTTCCCTGTTGATTCATCTGCTTATGTTCAAGGTCTTTGAGTTTTCTTCTTCCTGAGATCTTTGGTAATTTCAGGCTTTTTTCATCCTTGATTTTCCCCTAATTACATTCTGATTCCTTCCTGTGACAGTGGTTTCCTTAGGAGGTGTATCTCAGTTCACAAGTTTATTTATCCACCCACCTGCGTGTACACGCACACACACACACACACACACACACACACACAAACACACACACGACTTGGGTGATCAGAACTGGTGCTATGAAGTTGAAGCCTCCAGTAGGCATCTGATCCTGAAGAACTGTAACTGTAATAGCTGCTATAGGCCAAGCAAACTTCTGTAGCCTGGAACCAGGGGTCTTCATGGACCTGCAAAGAGGGAGGGGGTACTAGGGTATAAGAGTGTTTTTTGTTGTAACATCTTTGGATCTGTTAGTGTAGTCTCACTACCAGTATTGTAGTCAGTGAGAGAAGGGCACCAAATAACAGGATTTAGGTTTTTGTTTTTTTGAAGGGCATTTCAGGTTAAGTGACTTGCCCAAGTTCACAGGCTAGTTTTTGTGTTAGGTGTCTGAGGTCACATTTGAACTCAGGTTCTCCTGAATCCAGGGCCAGTAGTCTATTCACTGTGCCACCTAGCTGCCCCAAGTTTGTTTTTGTAAGTGGGGGGAAAGTAGATAGTTATTGGTACATATAAAGTATGCATACAAACACACAGGAAATTTCAAGAGGGAGAGAGCACACATAATTGGGGGATCATCATGAATTAAGAGCAAAAGTCCTTGTTTAAGAGTTGGCATTAAAATTGTTCTTTCCATTTAATTCAATCTAACTAGCATTTATTGATAAGCAGTTTGCTAGGTACTACTGAATAAAAGAAAAAAATGAAAATTGCCCTTGTCCTCAAAGAGATTACATTCTACTTGAAAGAAAGAATATGGGTAAAGAAAAATAAATGTGGAATAAATAAAAATAAATGCAAATTAATTTAAGGGGCAGATATTAACAATAGAGAGTATTAGAAAAGTCCTTATATAAGAGGTGGCCTGTGACCCTTCACCTGAGCGGATCTAGCTAGCAGACTAGTTTGCCTGGAATGTAGTACTCATAGAGGAGAACTAAAAGGAACCCTATTGTGGAGGACTTTAAACAATAGAGTGGTGATTTTGTAATTTCACCCTAGGGAGAATATAAAGTCACTAAAGGTTTTCTCTTTCAAGTACATCTGTTTGGCAGTTGTATGGAAGGTGGATTGGATGGGATGGACCCTAGAAAGTACGGAGACCAATTAGGCTATTTCTATCATTCTGGTGACAAGTGAGAAGGGCTTGAACAAGGAGGGAGGCCACATAAATGGATAAAAGGGGATAGATTGAGAGAAGTAACTGAGGTAGAACTTACAAGACATGACATTTAATTAGATATGAAGGATAAAAAAAAGGGAAGTCAGTGGTGACCCTAGTGTTGTGAACCTGAGTGATTAGAAGGATAATGATAACCTTTAAAGAAATAGAAAAGTTTGGAGGAGGGATGGGTTCTAGGGGAAAGACAGGAGTTCTATTTCAAAATGAGATGTCTATGGGACAACTAGGTAAGGATATCCAACAAGCCGTTGGCAAGGCAAGACTACTTCATTTCTGACATCTGATTTCTTGCCTTTATGGAACCTTGATGATTCTCATTCCACCAAAACAAAATTCTCAATGACCATAAAAAAATTGGGTCATCATTTGGAAAATGTCTCCAAATAATAAAATCTTTATAGCATTATGGATTTAGAATGGGAAAAGCCATCAAGCCCAGCCCTTTTGTTTTACAGATAATGAAATTGAGGCTGAAATGGTTAAAGTAGCACAGCCGGTAAGTATTTGATGCAAAATTTGAACTCAGTTTTTTCTGACTCTAAATCTAGTATTCTATCCACTGCACTATATAAAACAAAAGTATAGAAATCTTTGATTTTCTTCTTCTGAATTTAGCCATTATCTCCAGCTTAATCTCTCTTCATAGGCCACAGCAGCTGTTTTTCAGGGACTAAGCTATGATGATCTACTCTTTTTTTTTTTTTAAAGCAATCGGGGTTAAGTAATTTGCTCAAGGTTACACGGTCAGTTATTTTTGTGTGGGTGCCGAGTATCTGAGGCCGGAACCGATCCCAGGTCTCCCGACGCTGGGGCTGGCACTCTTACTCACTGTGCCACCTGCCTGCCCCCGAAGATCTACTCTTGAACTAACTTCAGGACCCCAGAGACTTTCATTCCTTCAAAAGTAGGAATTAGGAAGAATATTTTTCCTGTGGTCTGGGAGAGAGGAGCTATAAACTTGCGGAGGTTTACAAAAGAACAAATCGACCAGATCTATAAGGGGAGTGAAAGGGAGGTTAATATTCTATTTAAGGTTTCTAGACTCAATTTTGCCATTTCCCTTGTCCTTTCCTGACATAAAACGAATCTTTCCAAACATTCAAAGACCTAGGGATTTCAGAAGTCATCTTACCCAGTTTATCTTTGTTTTTCCACACGAGGAAACTGAGACACATGGAGGTAAAGCCCCTTGGGGAACAGGGGGGATCACACAAATAGAAGTTTTAGAATTTGAAGCCAGATACTTTTTCCACTTAACCATACATCCTCCCTTAGACCATCTCTTCCTTAAAGGTTTTAAGGTCAAGTTGGCCTGGTTGTTAATAACACAAATGAAGTTTAATTCAAATAACTTTAATCTTTCTTCCTACTCTTTGTGGATTTTCCCTTTCTGAACTCCTCACAGTGTACACACATCTTCCTGGGCCTGAGGATAATGGAGCACAATTCCCCAGATGCATATCCTACCAGTGTTGTGGTGAAAAGATGTTCCAGTCCTGTGGTGCAATGTAGCTGGAAATAGCATCAGCCGTTGCTGAGAGCCAACTCATACTGCTTTTGCTGCCCACTCTCCTCTTTAGTCTCTCATTATAATTGTGGCTTGGTTTCCTCCTGTTCATTGAATGTGTTCGCTTTGTATATTTTTTTTCCCCAGATGACTTACTCTTCATTGATTCAAACTGTATTTCATTTTGTATTCCATTCTCTCCTTATTTTCATAGACCCTGTTTTGGGCCACAGAACAATTTCATCCTCTCTCTTATCTTGTGTGTTAGGAAAACATGCTGGATTGTTTGCTCCAAATGTTCAGACCCTGCCTCACCCTGCCAGGTTTGCAGTCTGCTTTCTGGGCCAGTTTTGAAGCTGTTGTTGGCATCTTTCCTGTTTCAGCAGAGCCTGCCTCAGGAAGAAGTCTCCTTCCCTTACAGAACTTTCACCAATCCTCTAAACCCTCATTACTTTCAGTACTTTTCTTTCAAACTCACCTGTAATTCATCAGTTCAAATGCCTTGGTTTGTGGAATTGCCTCTTTTCTCTTCTTGATTATTCCTTCATTCTAGAGAAACCTTGTGGGAAATCCCCTTTATCACCCCAGCTTTTCATTTATGCACTTAGGGTTGGACAAAATCATGCTTTTACTTTCAGTAACTCTAAGTGCTTTCCAAATCTCCCTGAAGTCCACTTTGGTCACATCCATTATAACCACTAAATCAACCATTTTTTCTCCTGATTCAGTTTGGGGTCATGCTAAGGGTGACAGCTCATTAGAAACTAGTGTGCTATGAATGAATGCTAAGGCCCTGACAAAAATAAGATTGCCATTTCCCAATCTAATTACTTTCATTGTGTAGCACCTCGACTACCATCTACAATGTACCTCCTCACCCCCTAAAAAAAAAACCAAAACTAACCCAGGCTTGGAGTTCTTTGTAGGTCTGCTTTGATGCAGAATCATACATCATAAGCCCCCATGAAGCTTTAATTCTCATCTTCCTCAGTCTTATAGCTAAAATTCTCCAGGGTCTCCCACTGCATTCAGAGCCATCACTAGTCTTCCCGACCTTTGTCTTGCCACTGGTTCCCAATGACTCTGGAGGGTGAGGCTGGTGACTTTGTCCAGCCCTCCCCGACTTAAATCCAAGTCACCTGCAAGTCAAGACATCCTCCTCCTTGTGTCATTTGTCTTCTTCAAGAACAAAGGAAGACCAATAGCCAAACTTCTCCAAAAAGTTATCCCTTGGTGCTTCTATTTCATTATTTTCCACTAATTTTACCCCTAAAAACCATTCGACCCTCATCACTTGACTTACTAATTTCTTCGGTTATCAAAATTCCCTTACTTGGCAAATCCACTTACCTTTTCTTAGTCCGCTTAAAAGTAACAAACAGAACACCCTCTCTATAAAGTTTGCCATTATTGGCCATGCTCACCTCCTGATTATTCTTTTCCCTGGGTTTTTTATGACTAAGAAATCTTGCCATCTGTCTTCCTACTGAGCACTTTTGGTGCATGTGGATCAACTATCCTCCGGATCTGATCTACCCCTCTCCCTAATAGCATCAATTTATGCAGTTGCATAACATTTGCTAAGCTGTCTTGATTCCTGATGGAATGAATGTCAATTCGTTTGACCCACGATAAGGTGCCAGCCTTAGAACATGCTTCACACCTCATCCAGTGATGCCCAAGGAATCAGGGTCTGTGTAGGCATCTTTTTATCCAACCTACTGCTACATATATGGCAATTGACTGTCCTAAGGCTCTATTCATAATCCCTGAGACTTCCTGGATGGAATTTCCCTTCCCTGGTCACCACTTCCCTGAATCCTTTAATTTCCAAAGCCCTTCATAGCCTAGCCCCTTCTTACCTTTCCAGTCTTATAATTACTCATCTCCACATACTCTAAGATCCAATAATGCTGGCCTTTTTACTATTCATTGCACAAGACATTCCATGTCCGGACTCCATGCATTTTCAATGGTTGTTTCCACGCGATTAAAATTCTCCTCTCTAAGTAAAGTGAGCAGAACCAGGAGAACATTGTACATGGTAACAACGACATTGTGATGATCAACTATGATTGTCTTAGCTCTTCTCAGCAATGTGATGATCCAAAAGACTCATGATGGAAAATGCAATTAACATCCATAGAAAGAACTATGGAGTCTGAATGCAGATCAAAGCATACTTTTTTCCCTTTTTCTTGTCTTTTCGTTTCTTGTTTTTTTTTTTTTCCT
Organism: Petaurus breviceps papuanus; assembly: GCF_028583685.1. Classification (NCBI taxonomy): domain Eukaryota; kingdom Metazoa; phylum Chordata; class Mammalia; order Diprotodontia; family Petauridae; genus Petaurus; species Petaurus breviceps. The sequence continues at coordinate 12,861,218 of NW_027187347.1, forward strand.
TTTGTTCTGTTTCTTCTTTTACAACATGACTAATGTGGAAATATGTTTATGTGATTGCACATGTATCATATTGCTTACTGTCTTGGGGGGAATGAGGGGAAGATAAAAATTAGAACTCAAAGTTTTATAAGAATGAATATTAAAAACTCTCTTTACATGTAATTTGAAAAAATAAAATATTATTTCATAAAATGTATAAAAGAAATCCTCTTCTCTATCCCCATCTCCTTATTTCTCTGACTTCCTTCAAGTCTCAGTTAAAATCCCATCTTTTTCAGGAAGCCTTTACTAGTCCCTCTTGATGTTAATGCCTTCTCTTTGAGATTATCTCCAATTTTTCCTATATAATCTCCTATTATCTTATTTGTCCTATTATCTCCTATTTATCCTGTTTATAAATAGTTGTGTGAATATTTTCTCATGTATTAGATTCTGAGCTCCTTATGAGCAAAGTATTGTTTTTACCTTTCTTTGTATCATCAGGGCTTAGCTGATCGCTTGCTACATAGTAGGAATTTAATAAGTATTTATTGACTTGATTGGACTCATTCTATTGGAATTCAAAACTCTTGAGGGAAGAGACTGTTTCATTTTTGTAAAGTAATAATTATGGATAGCATTTATGTAACCCTTTAAGTTTTGCAATGTGCTTTACACGTATTATTTCATTTGTCATTCACACCAGTCCTATGAGATAGTTACTGTTACTATTTCCATTTTTTAGATGAGGAAACTGAGTCCCAGGGAAGTTAAATGACTTGCTCAGGGCAACTATTAAGTGTCCGTCTTCCTGACTCCACATCTGACACTCTAACCACTATGCCACCTAACTATCTAATATCTGCCTCCTCAGCCTCTATATGGGATCTAGAACACTGCAAGGAATGAGTAATTGCTTTCTCATTTATTCATTACTGTTTTTTCTCCTGCCTGTCTAACCACTCTTTCTCAGTCTACTTTGCTGGATGGTCATACATGTCCCATTTCCTACATGTGGATATACTTCAAGGCTCTGTCCCAAGCCCTTTGCTCTTCTTTCTCTATACACTCCCTTGGTGATTTCATCAGCTCCCTTGGGTTCAATTATTATCTCTGTGCAAATGGCTTCCCAAAGAATCTACCCAGCCCTTATGTCTCCCTTGAGTCCCAGTCCCATGCTGCCAACTTGCTGACTAGTCAACTCCACCTGCATATCCTGTAGGCATGTCAAACCCAACATGTGCAAAGCAGAGCTCCTTCTCTTTCCCTCAAAGTCTTCCACTAAATCTCCCTGCATGAGGAGGCCACTCATTCCTCATTTGTATCCTCATAGCCGACCCTCGACTATCCCTTTCATCCTCACTTCCCACCTATAATCATTTGTACTATCTTGCCCATCTTGCCTTTACTGCACCTCTAACATTCACTGCATTTTCTCCATGCGGGTTCAGGAAACTGTTAACTCTTACCTGGACAAATTCAATAGTTTCCTAAGGGATTTGCTTGCCTCTAGTTTATTCCCCCCCCCACTATATGATCTACACAACTTCCAAATGGCTATTCTAAAGCAGAGCTTTGACCATGTCATTTCTTTGCTCAAGTAACTTTATTAACTCCATGTCATCTCTAGGATTAGCTACAAATTCCTCCTATTGACATTTAAAGCCCTTAGAAATAAGCATCTAGGGGTGGCTAGGTGGAGCAATGAATAGAGCACTGGCCCTGGAGTGAGGAGGACTTGAGTTCACATCTGGCCTCAAACACTTAACACTAGCTGTGTGACCTTGGGCAAGTCACTTAAGCCCAATTGCCCCTCCAAAAAGGAAAGAAAGAAAGAAGCATCTAACTTTTTTTCAAAGTTTATTTCTGATTATTTCCCAGAACATATTCTGCGCTCTTATATATGTTTGTGTGTGTATATATGTGCACGTGTATGTATGTATGTATATATGCATAAATGTATATATGTATATACACGTGTATTAATATATGTATATATGTACACACATATATATGTATACATACATATATACACACACATAAATGTTTACTACTATGGCCTAACTCAGGAAGGTTTCTACTGAGATCCAATCCCCAAGGAAGTTGAACTAACTAAGCATTTGGAGCTAGAATATCTTTGAGATGCATTATTCAAGCATCTTTCCTCCTATGTCAATAAAGAACGTAATTTTCCTGAAGGCTGCTGAGCTCTTTCAGGCTAAAATTGATATCTTTTGGACCAAAGACCTTCTTTACTTATCCGGAATATAGAGTCATTCTGAAAGAAAAAAAAATCTATCTATTTCAGGATTGAATATTGCCATCCTGCTCATGAGTGCTTTGTCATGTATACTTCCTGCCTTCATGAAATTGGCCAATTCTTCCCTATGTGTTTTTCTTATGTCTTTGGTCTTGATCCCTTGCCTGTCTAGATGGGCACTGTCCTGACTGCCTACTTAGTTAGAATTCTAATCTTGGACAGCCCTGTCCTATTCAACCCTGATGATGAGATGATGAAAATTAATCATTAAATGTAAATTATTCTGTTTGGCTTTTAAAATCCTATACAATGCAATCTTTATATGTCTTTCCAACCTCATTAGACATTATTTTCCTTTCCAAATCTGCAAACTGGTCAAACTGTCCTTCTCTTTGTTTTCTTCCCACATGACACCCATATTTAGCCTCCATGCCTTTTGAATGTACAGACCAAAATTTTTAGATTGTGCCCTTTCCTTACCTCTACCTCATAGAGTTCTTCTCTTCCTTTAAGAAACAGCATCTTCAAAATTCTTCCCTAGTCCAACCCACTTTCCCTTCTATACTACCTTATACATAACGATTTTTAATTTATTTGTATTTATTCACTTTATACTTATGCTATAAATATGTGTATACTTCTCTCCCATTAGAATGTAAGCTCCTTGATGATAGGACTCGTTCCTTTGCAGTTGTAACCCCAGTGCCTGGTGCAAATGCCTGGCACATAGTATACATTTATAAAAAGCTTGTTGGTTTATTGTTCAACAGCCTTTAGTTTTTCTGTCTCACTCCACTGCTCCAATGCAACCAGTTTCCCCTCAAACACATAGTTTCTCTCTAAGCTCACCATTATTTTAAGCCAGCCCTACAGGAATTCAGCTTATATCATCTTTTCCTTCTACACTTTTCTAATACCTTAAAGACAACAAAATTCCCATTTACATATTCTGTGTTTAAAAGAGCAGTCGATTGCTTCTGGGTGCTGTGTGCCCTTTATATAATGGCTGTGGCTCCCTGCTGGCTGAGCGTATGCCTCTTGGGACTTTCCTACCTTTCCTCTAGGTCTACTTTCTGCAGTGAAAGAAAAATCTATAAAAAGACTCATGCAAAGTATCCTCCAAATTCTCTGCTTTTAATGGAAAAATCAGGGAAGAAAATCTGCAAAACACTAGACCCTTTATCCCATAAATTAGAAATCAGAATTTAATAGATTATAACTTCCCTCAGGAGGATAATTAACTGCACCTGTTGAAAAAAAGCAAAGGCAGAAAGGTGCTATAAATTACTGAGTAAGTCTCCTTCCTGAATTAGAAGGTCAGAGAGAAAGAAGATGGAAAAACCTCCCTTTTTAGTAGAGAAACTAACATTTTGCCATATGGTAAATCCTATTTTTTAAAAGATTATTTTTAACTATTGAGTACATAACCTGTGATTTCATTAATATCAAGAACTTCCTACACCAAGACAGGTCAATACCTTAAAAAGTTTCCTAAAGCACTGAGTAGTTACTGGTTAGGCAACTTTCCCGGGGTCATGCAAGCAGTATTTTTTCAGTCAGAATTTTAATCCAGATTTCCTCACCTCCAAGACCAACACCCTATCTTTGGCACCACACTGTCTTTTTTTTAGATGTTATCATTATCAATGCCAAGGACCTGTGATTTCATCTGTAATTTAGAGAGTTACCAGAGGCTCTGAAAGGTGGAATGACTAAGTCCATTGTCTCACAGAAAGTAAGTGGAATTTGAACTTTGGTCTTTACGACTTCCAGCCCAGCATACTGTCCACTCTTGCCCTGCTACCTTGCATCATTACTAACTAGGAAGGGGGGTTCTTTTCTTTATTTCTAGTTTTGAGATACTCTCTATCTCATAGATTATGAATAAGAAGTGTTGTTAAATTATTTGTTGTAAATCAGGAATTATATTTGATTTTAGATAATCTTAAATTTGTAATATCAAGGTCAAGGTCTCTGAGGCAGAGTACTGATGTGCCAGTCAGCTTAAAGGCCCACCTTTGCCTGAATGACACATATAATTTGATTCACATTGCTAGAAAATATTGATGAAATAATTAATTATATTTTTCATAATGTTTCTTGGTCAAAATACACTTTCTTAGTGGATTATGGTGACTAAGCGGTACTGTAACAGGCTTCTGGCATACAAGGACCTAGCTCTAACTTTAAAATAGCTTGTTAAGTTTTAAAATCAGTACCGGAAAATACATTTATTCCCATAAATGACAACTTACAGAAAAAAATATAAAAGACAAAGTCTAAGTTCAAAAATATATGCATATATGTTTATATATACATATATGTGTATATATGTTTATATATACATATATGCGTATATATGTTTATATATACATATATATACGTGTATATATATATATACTAGCAAACATATAGGTTGAAAAAATTGTTTTCTTCCCTTCAATTAATTCAGAACAAACACATACATGATCTGTATGACAATAATTGAAATCAACAAGAAAATTTAATTTCCAGGTTAATAAAATTTTATTCAGATGTATAACAAAGAATGAGTTATAGATTATTGCAAATAAAAGGAAAAAGAGAGACGTCATAGCAAAAGAAAGAAGTGCATAGAGACAGAGGGATAAATAGAATATTTTTCAATAAAAGTCCCAAGCGTCATTCCTTACATTTGTGTATGAACCAAAAATCTCAGCATGAGGTGGGACTCTAACTCAGTGACATCACAAGTCAATGACCTTTCACTATCACCCAGTGACATTGCCTTGAATGGAACATTTTCTATGTATCTTTGTCTGTTTTGTTTTTAATTTTTCCCATTCACTGTCTTGATGTTATGTGATTTTAGAAATAAGATGAAATATTTATTATCCTTTGTTCTATTCACTAGAACAAGATGAGGCAATTCTGATCTGTACCAAACATGGTGTGTGAACACGTTTAGAAGATTATCTGATATTAATATATAATTTAAGCTTAGCAACTGGACCTGATGCACAAATGGCCCAAGAAATAGTTCAGGAGTATATGAAAATGTTTTGCCCATCTGGAATGTCTGATACTCTGAAAGATGTGCCCACAGAGAACTTGGCAATCTTTCCCCACCTTTTGCAGAACTGTTCAGTTACAGCTGACGGATTGGTTTATTGACAGATCCCTACAAAAGGCAGCTCAATGTAATTTTCCTCCCCACTCCACACCACCCCCAACACGTACTCAACACAGGGAGAAGGGTCCCCATAGTAAAGAGAAGATAACACTATCCGTTGATATTCTGGATAGAATGCTCCAGTGTCTCTCAATTCTCATTGTATTTGGCTAGTAGCTTCCTGGTGGGGCCCTGGAATCACCAAATATGGCAATGCTCCCAAATATCCTAGTTTAGTTAAGATGGATCTGTTAAATCTAATAAATTTAGGGGAAATAATACATTTTCCTAAAACAGAAAGTGGGATGCTTCCAAAATCCACAGAAATGACAGCTGTCTATATTTATATATCTTTAGCTATATTCACACATACATCTATGTATGTATAGAAACATAAAAACCTAGAGATTTTTCTGAAAAATAATGACATTATCGCCACCTGCTGTCTCATTTTTTTCCTTTTCCCTTGTTCTCAGCAACCTCTGGATTTTTAACCTGCTTTCCCTTTTCTTGACATCAAACCAAGCCTTTTCTTTTCCCCATCCCAATACAATATAATGGGACACAGATTATAGGATCATAGACCCATGTAAAGGCTTCAGAGGCCATTTAGTCCACACTCTTCTTTTCATAGGTGAGGAAACTGATGCCAAAAGGGGGAAAGAGATTTGCCTTAGGTCTCTCAGTCTGTCAGTGGCAGAGCAAGGATTTAATCCTGGTTCCTTTAAGTTCAAATCCATCTCTTCTTCACAATACTGGGCCCTGATGCCTTTCACTCACTATCACTCTGCCTGAGACTCTGACCAAACATAAGCCCTTTCATACTTCCTGGAACCAATAACATTTAATAATATAATAATAGTTAACATGTATAAAGTGTTTTAAGGTTTGAAAATCAATTTATATGTGTTATTTCATTTGATCATCAGGGCAACCCTGTAAGGTAGATGCTATGATTATCCCCATTTTACAAATGAGGCAACTGAGTCAGGATAAGTGCCTGGTGGCATTCAGCTAAGTGAGTGTCAGAGGCAGGATTTTAATTCAGATCTTCTTCACTTAAATTTCAGCACCTTATCCACTGTGCCATCTAGTTACCTCCTTTTTTTATACATGGATATGGTGAGAAGAAATGCAATTTATGTGGGGGGAGGGGGTTGAACCTCTAAGATGATTTAGCTTGCCCATGTTTGTGCAAATCCCTCCTCCTAAAATAATTCTCAATTGTAATCAATAACTATGCACAGGTCAAAGAGTGGAGAACAAGAGAGATGGGGACTGGGAGCAAGGACAGGAAGACTTGGGTTTGAATCTTTACTGTGCCACTCACTTCCCCTGAGATATCGGACAAGTTCCTGAGCCTCTGTGGGACACACTTCTGTGTAAAACATGGTCTAGATAAGGATAAACAGAATGAACAGCAGAAAGCACAAAGGGTTTGGAATTAAGAGCCTGAGTTATATTCAACTCTAAACTATGACATTTACTGTATGACCATGAGAAAAGTATTCTATCCCTGTGAGTCTGTCTCTTCACTTGAAATATGAGGAAACTGATAAACTATTTTTCAGTTTTCATAAAATTATAGCTTTAGAAGTGGAAAAGACCTTGGAGGTGATCAAGCCCACCTCCTCATATTACACATGAGAAAACAGTTCCCATTTGGCAATGACTCATCCAAGAGCTACAGGCAGTGAGCCTGTCTGTCCCTGTCAAAGAACCGAGGTCTGAACCCTGGTTCTTTGTATCTAAATCCAGTACTCTTCTGTGAAAAGTGTTTTATGCACCTTAAAGGGTTGTTTAAATGTGAACCCTTCGTGATGTGAGGTAGAAGGTCTCTTTCATTTTTAAAGCCTATGAATAAACTCATTCTTACCTTTTTGCCTTTCCTTCCCTAATCATAGAGAGGGTGACTCATTTCTTTGTCTCTGCAAGAGATAACATCTGTTATAACCTAAGGCTGAATCCACCTGCTCTCAATCTCGTCATTTTCTTGTTTCCAGCACTCCTACCCTGGCTGCCTAGACGTAGACAGTCTCCCTGTTCAGCAAAATCAGATGCCATGGGGATGGGTGAGGCCTAATGAACGGTTTTCCCCCAATCATCTTTTAGGAAATAGTCTATAGATTTTTTCCCTTATTCTTCTCACAATGGCAATCCCCAGCCAGCATTTCTTTCTCCTTCCTTCTGCCTCCCTCTGGTCTTTTCATCCATTACAGAAGCAACAACAGCAGTAGGTAGGTGACCCTCCAGATGACCATCTTTCCATAATTTGGAGGCATTTTCAAAAAAGACATTTCTATAGCTTCCATTCAACTGCTAGGAGAAAGAGAGGATAGTTCCCAGTCTTATAACTAATGAATGAAAGCTATGCTTGTGTGTGTGTGTGTGTGTGTCTGTGTGTGTGAAAGAGAGAGAGAAAGAGAGAGAGAGCAATTAAAATCATGTATTTGTGACAATTATGAAGATTTTTAAAAAGGGGATGAAGGAAGTTGGAAAATGGAACGATATGGGTTGTGGAGGGGAGTATGACAGCAAAGGTACATCAGAACAGAGAGAGCAATAATGTGATAGAAGTGGGGGAGTAGTTCCAAGAGAGGGGGGGTCTGACATCCAGGAGAGGCAAAGTTAAATTCTGCTGAAGCAAATCTTGTGAGCTTTTCGATACAGTTATCCAGTATCTGCCATCCTATTTTGTTTGGCAGCTGCTGGAAATGAATTTCCATTTTTCTGTCTTGTTTTAATTTTCTCATGTCTCCCTCATCACTGAGATCATTAGAGGCAGAAACTGTTCCGTCGTATATTTCCCTCCATCTGACAAGATCCTTGGTGCTTGTTGGGTTATTAACTCCAGTCTCAGTTATTGCCACCAGCTATGTTAGCTCTTGTTATTCTGACCCAGCTCCCTCTCTCCTGTCTTTTCTCTGCTGACCTTTATGGGTCCCTACTCCCTTTGGGAAATAGACAAGTATCAACTTAGAATCCAGATTTTTAAAAAAATAATGTACTGTAAACACTCCAGCAAACGAGCTGTCATTGACTCCTCAAAAACACGGCACAGTTGGCTTTTATCTCAGCTCTAACTCCTGATCTAATCCCTTGAATTTTCTCCAAAAGGACAAAAGAATGAAAAAAAGTTTTTCTTTTTTTTCATGTGACTGCCCTGAACTTATTGTTGTTATTGTTCAGGCATTCAGTCATGTCTGACTCTTTGTGACCCTATGGACCATAGCACACCAGGCCCTTCTGTGAAGTCTGTCCAAGGTCATGTTCATTGCTATCTATCATCTCATCCTCTGCCATCCTCTTCTCCTTTTGCCTTCAGTATTTCCCAGTATCAGAGTCTTTTCCAGTGAGTCATGTCTTCTCATTGTGTAGGTGTGTGTGTGTGTGTGTGTGTGTGTGTGTGTGTGTGTGTGTGTGTAGGGTGTGGGGAGATTGTTTTTTATTTTTTTTTTCTGGAGAACTCAGTTTTTTCAATTCACTTAGTCAATATGACCCTCATTCAAGATTGGAGGGGGTTATACAAAGTGTATATACAGTGATATCAAACAGAGTTTTGGCAAGGAAGAAATCAGTGCATGTGGACATGGGTAATGATGCTCCCAATTAGTCACCACAACAAATATGTTTGTCAAAGACCTATTATTTCATCCATGTGGGAACTCCTGCCCCTGAGGCAGATGATAATGTATATATAACTTAGAATTTCAAAGAGCTTCCTTAGGTTCAGAGAGGCTCAGGGATTTTCCCTTGATCACACAGTAATAAGTGTCAGAGGCAGACCTTACACTTAGATCAGTCTTTACCCATCGTATAACATTGTCTTTATATCATTCAAGTACACATTTGAAATAACAATAGCATTATAAAGACAAATAATTTTTTTTGACAAATTAAGAACTTTGATTACAGATATGGGTACCCAAGACTCCAGAAGACTGATAATGAAGCATGGCAAAGACCTCCTGAAAGAGAGGAATGGTCTCAGGATACAGAATGGCACATATACGTTTTGGACATGACCAATGGGGGAATTTGTTTTAATTAACTATGATTGTATGTTACAAAGGTTTTTGGATTTTTCTGATGCAGATATACAGGAGGAAAGTCCTTGATAAGTGAAAAAAATTTAAAAAGAACAGGTTTGAGGAAAAGGAAGTTGTGCAGATACCAAGATCTGTGAGAACCCCTTTAGTCCACTAAGACAGTGTCTCTTAATGGGTTGACAATGCTTTTAGAGTGCTGGTGGTCTTTTTCTGGGATATTTCTGGAAGAAGTGTAGCAAAAGTTTTCCTGAGTCTTTTCAAAATAACAATCCATTTTGGAAGTCAAACCTTTCTCCTTCTGGTTAGTAGGTAAGATGATTGTGAATAGGGGAAAAATATTTGGGTCTACATTTTATAATATGTTGGTATTATGCCTGAATTTGTGTAACATGCTTTAGTAGTAACTAGTTGTATAGCTTTAGATTTAGGAAATACAAATGTTTGTGTGAGAGTGAGTGTGTGTGTGTGTGTGTGTGTGTGTGTGTGTGTGTGTGTGTGTGTG